>NC_056748.1:331206164-331318664 GCF_019279795.1 Protopterus annectens
AACTAAAATACTACCTATATATACATGAAAAAATATTCTCATTAGTGATTTTACTAAATATGTACCCAATTCAGGTCAGATAACTTATTTAGGTATAATACTATCTAAAGATATTAAATCTATTATATATAATAATTATAATACCTGTTTTCTTAATATACAAAATCTTTTAATACCTGGAATAATATGTTTTTTACTATGGAGGAGAGACTTACAATTATTAAAATGATAATATTCCCCAAGATTTTATACTTAATACAATCAATAATACTTCCACCTACAAAAATAATTATCAAGAAACTGAACACACTAATGTTAAATTTCTTATGGGCACCTAATAGACCTAGGATTGCATTAAAGAAACATACTAATAGCTGGTCTCAAGGGGGTATTTCTTTTCCAGACTTTAATTTATATACTATCTCTTCTATTGTAAAAGTTATTACTTTATTAATTGATCAGTCATATGTCACAAAATGTAAAGATTATTGGGAGCTAATTAGTATACACTTCATGAAAATCTCCTTAACACATAAAAATATGATTGTAAATAACTCCATGTTATGGTTACTAAAGGAATTTTGTACTTCACCTATTACACCTAAACATATGGTTTGTTACCCATTAAATATTATTATTAGTTATCGTAACTTTATATTCATGCACCCTAAGTATAGGGAATGGAATTTTATTGTATTTCCTATAATGTATACTCAGGGTATGCTTTTGTCATCTACTTCTGAAGGAACTCATTTAGCTATAGATAATGATCTAAAGTACTGGTATCAGTTGATATCTGATAATAAAGTTAAAAATCTAGATTTCTTAAAACAAGAATTTGATCTAAGAGAAACTTGCTGGTTAGAGGATCAGACCTTTAGACAACATCTCATTAATAAAATAGATTTAATGTCTATAACTGTTAAAGAATCTATTCCAACACTGATTGATTACTTGATATTAAATTTACAACATAAAGTTTCTGATAAAGGTAAACTTTCATACATACATAAAGTTATCAGACAAGAAACTTTTACAGTGTAGATTCATACTGGAATTATTTCACTTCTATTAATGGGGACCCACCAAATCAACAAGATAAACAATATATATTGGAATCTGCTTATAGAACTACGTCTTCCATTGTCTGGAGACTTTATACATGGAAATTTTTACATAGATCTTTTTATACACCTTTGATGATGAATAAAATAAATAATAAAGATAATCCATGTAAGAGATGTAATGTAGAAATTAATGCTGACTGGGCTCATATGTTTTATGACTGTATAAAATTGAAAGAATACTGGAAGTCAATTAATGAATTTTTGCAGGCTCTTTTTACAGATAATTTCATTATTTCTAAATCTCTTATATTATTCAACACACCTGTACCTCAAAGTGTTAAAAAGGTTAAGCTTCCCTTGTTATGGTCTATTCTAGCAGTGGCTAGGAAAATAATAACTAGAAATTGGATTTCAGATACACCTCCTTCGTTCAATGAATTTAAAACTGTTATGAATATAGTGTGCCATATGGAAATAAACACAATTAGGACTAGAACAAACAGAAAAACATCTTATTTTATTGTATGGGATAATTTACAAAATTTGTTAAAAAAAATTTAATTTCAATAGCATGGTATTTTAGTTTAATTAATTGATCTGATTGTAGTGGATGTCTTTGTAAATACTTTAGTTGTTTTTTTGAATATTATAATACTACCTATTTTTAATTACTTGTATAAAATTGTTATGATATTTCTCTTATATGTTAAAACAATAAACCAGTTTTGAAAAAAAAAAAACCCTTTCAGCAGAGGCCTGGGAAGAAAAGCTCCAACATATTATAAACATTTTTAAACAGACATTCATTAATGTACATGTACAGACATTAAGTAATACATATTACCAATTACTTACATGTTTGCTAATTAGATTACATTCATATAAAATAAAGGCAGCTATTACAGTATAAAAGATACTTATGCATTAGTAAATGTTGAATATTGAGCATAAGAAGAGGTATAATACTGGATTTGTCAAACAGATAGAGTATGTGATTATTAGAAATTCAATGAAATGGAAATGAGGGAAGGAACTATGTAGGGCAGAAAATGTTAATATTGTATTTAACAGGTGGGCTATAAAGCAGATAATTATATATATATATATATATATATATATATATATATATATATATATATATATATATATATAGCTATCATAATATGACTCATAGACAATGAAAAAAATTATTTTATCAATTCCATTTTTTTTTCAGAGAGACAACAATCACTGGATGGAACATTAACCCACTTACCTTTGTGGTTTCAAAAGAAAGAAAACCGTACCTTAGTACATTCCTCATAACAGTGTTCAGTCTAAACAGCCATTCAGGGAGACAAGCGGTCTTGTAATATAACAAAAGTCCAAGGCTGCAGGCCTCTTCTTGGTCCAGTTTTCAGCTCTAAAAAGCAGGTAGTTCCACAAGATATGCTTTACATGTTACACTCCACAGATTAACCCTGGGTATGCACTCCCACTCCATGTTTCCAGATCTTTCTTTAGATGCAAGTAATCTTTCAGATGATCTTCCATGTGAGGAACTAGCTACTAAATTTAGCCCTCCAGGCTACTCTCTTTTATATCATATTAATTAATTAATAATTAAGTCCATGCAATTTAAATAATTGTAGAGGGATTATTTTCACACTCCAAACTGCAGTATACATTGCAAGCACACATTTAAAGGCATATACATATTTTTCCATAATGAACAAATTACAACTACCCCCTCCCAGCACAAATCCTTGGTATTTGAAATCATAAGAAGGGGTTGCAGGCCATGGACAACCTATCAGCATTTCTGTTGGTTAGGTCATGACTACGGACAGACCACTGTATACTGAAAGAGTTGCAGCGATAGCGCCCATTGGCACATTGTGGTATTACCATCAGTCTGATGAGTTAAACAATGAAAAAGCTCACAATTTGATACATAACCAAAGTGCACACCTAACAAATAGTATTTCAAGGCACAGAAAACCCCCTTCATTGCTTGAGACTCTATTACAGTAAATGTGCATTGCTTTTCTATACTGTGCAGTTTCCTGCTGACATAGCACATTGGATGCTCCCTACCTTGAATGTCTTAAGATAAAATTACCCCCAAACCTACCTCTGACACATTGCTGCATACACTTTTTTGTCTCCTTTTGCCTCCCCATCTGCTGATCATCAGCTCCCTCCCAGACAGTTGGCCCCTCAGTTCTCCATCACTCGGGTGTGAATCAGCCAGGACAAGTCATCATTCAGAGAGCCATCAGGAGTGGTTTGAGATTTTTTTCATGCTTGCCCTATCACTCACACATGCCTAGCAAAATAACAGCCAGGGGACTTGCAATAGACTACAGCAAAGGGTTTCCCCTTATTTCCACAAGGGAAATGTCTTCTCAGACAGTCTTTCCCCTTCCCCTGAAGCACAAGTGATGACTTCACCTGTCTCCATCTGGGAAATTGCACCACTCACTCTGCCCTTAAATGCATGACCCCCCTCCTCTGAGATGAGTGGGTCATTCCCTTTTATTCCTCTCCTTTATTGTCTAAATCCCTACTAAAACCCCAGTCACCTGGGTTACAGTCATGACTTTGTCTTCTGTCCTATGAAACCAGGCATATGTTGGTATTATTAACAGCTCATGCCCTTAATCCTCTGTGCTAACTACTAGACTATATTGTAGTTTCCTTATAGTGTCACACAGCCCTTTCAGATGCTTGACATACAGAAGTAAATCTGATGTAAGTTTGTGGCACCTGTCTGATTGCAAATAATTAAGTAGGATATTAGCTGGTCCCAGTTTTACCACCTGCATCCACAACTTTCCTCAGTATGGATTTCAGTGTTGCATTAAACCTTTCAGATGGTAGTGGATTTTGTGAAAATGATGGACATGGCTGGGATGAATACATATTTTAACAAGAGGGAGAAGCATAGGGTGACATACAAGAGTGGAGGAAGATGCACACAGGTGGATTATATCTTATGTAGAAGGGCCAATCTGAAGAAGATTGGAGACTGTAAAGTGGTGGCAGGGGAAAGTGTAGTTAAGGCAGCATAGGATGGTGGTTTGTAGGATGACATTGGTGATCAAGAAGAGTAGGATGAGTGTGAGGGCAGCACCAAAGATCAAATGGTGGAAATTGAAAAAGGGTAATTATGAGGTGATGTTCAGGGAAGAGTTAAGACAGGCACTGGGTGGCAGTGAATAGCTGGGTAACTACAGCAGAGCTAGTAAGAGAGATGGCTAGAAGGGTGCTTGGTGTGACATCTGGAAAGAGGAAGGAGGACAAGGAGACCTGGTGGTGGAATGAAGAAGTACAGGAGAGCATACAGAGAAAGAGGTTGGCAAAGAAGAAGTGGGATTGTCAAAGAGATGAAGAAAGTAGACAAGAGTATAAGGAGATGAGGTGCATGGCAAAGAGAGAGGTGGCGGAGGCTAAGGATAAGGCGTATGAAGAGTTGTATAAAAGGTTGGACACTAAGGAGGGAGAAAGGGACCTGTACCAATTGGCTAGACAGAGGGACCAAGCTAGTAAAGATGTGCAGCAGGTAAGGGTGATAAAGGATAATGAGGGAAACATACTCACAAGCGAGGAGAGTGTGTTGAGCAGATGGAAAGAGTACTTTGAGGGGTTGATGAATGAAGAGAATGAGAGGGAAAGAAGGTTGGAGGATGTGGGGATAGTGAATCATGAAGTGCAGTGGATTAGCAAGGAGGAAGTAAGGATAGTATGAAGAGGATGAAGAACGGAAAGGCTGTTGGTCCAGATGACATACCTGTGGAAGCATGGAGGTGTTCAGGTGAAATGGCAGTGGAGTTTTTAACTAGATTGTTTAACGAAATCATGGAAAGTGAGAGGATGCCTGAGGAATGGAGAAAAAGTGTTTTGGTACCGATTTTTAAGAATAAGGGTGATGTGCAGAGCTGTAGTAACTACAGAGGGATTAAACTGATCAGTCACAGCATGAAGTTATGGGAAAGAGTAGTGGGAGCGAGGTTAAGAAGGGAGGTGATGATTAGTGATCAGCAATATGGTTTCATGCCAGGAAAGAGCACTACAGATGTGATGTTTGCTCTGAGAGTATTAATGGAGAAGTACAGAGAAGGTCAGAAGGAGTTGCATTGTGTCTTTGTGGATTTAGAGAAAGCATATGACAGGGTGTCTAGAGAGGAGTTGTGGTATTGTATGAGGAAGTCGGGAGTGTCAGAGAAGTATGTAAGAGTGGTACAGGATATGTACGAGGGTAGTGTGACAGCGGTGAGGTCTGCGGTGGGAGTGACGGATGCATTTAAGGTGGAGGTGGGATTACATCAAGGATCAGCTCTGAGCCCTTTCTTATTTGCCATGGTGATGGACAGGTTGACAGACGAGATCAGACAGCAGTCCCCGTGGACTATGATGTTTGCAGATGACATTGTGATCTGTAGTGAGAGTAGGGAACAGGTGGAGGAGACCCTGGAGAGGTGGAGATGTGCTTTAGAGAGAAGAGGAATGAAGGTCAGCAGGACTAAGACAAAATATATGTGTGTGACTGAGACGGAGGACAGAGGAATGGTGAGGATGCAGGGAGTAGAGGTGGTGAAGGTGAATGAGTTTAAGTACTTGGGATCAACAGTTCAGAGTAATGGTAAGTGTGGAAGAGAGGTGAAGAAGAGAGTACAGGCAGGATGGAGTGGGTGGAGAAGAGTGTCAGGAGTGATTTGTGACAGACGAGTACCAGTAAGAGTGAAAGGGAAGATCTACAAGAGGGTAGTGAGACAAGCTATGTTATACAGGTTGGAGACAGTGGCATTGACAAAAAGGCAGGAGTCAGAGCTTGACGTGGCAGAGTTGAAGATGTTAAGATTTGCACTGGGTGTGATGAGGATGGACAGGATTAGGAATAAGTATATTAGAGGGTCAGCCCAGGTTGGAAGGTTTGGAGACAAAGCCAGAGAGGCAAGATTACGTTGGTTTGGACATGTGCTGAGGAGGGATGCAGAGTATATTGGGAAAAAGATGCTAAGGATGAAGCTGCCAGGTAACAGGAAAAGAGGAAGGCCTAAGGTAAGGTTTATGGATGTGGTGAGAGAGGACATACAGGCGGTTGGTGTGACAGAGCAAGATGCAGAATACAGGAAGAAATGGAAACAGTTGATCTGCTGTGGCGACCCCTAATGGGAGCAGCTGAAAGAAGAAGATTAAACCTTTCTCCTAATCAATGAATTTCAGTGTTGCATTAAACCTTTCTCCTAATCAATCAGTCTGTGGTTGGTAGGCTGATGTTTTCAAATGTGTGACTATAAAACACTACACAACTGATGCAGTACTCTTCACATAAAGGGGTCTCTTGATTACTGTTTCCTAACAAATATCCATAGTGAAGACTAATAGTACCACTTCTCTGACAAATAGTCTTAGTGTTAGATTTGCATAATGGCACTTCTGGAAATCAGGTATCATCATCCATTATGACCAGTACATACTGATGCCCATTGCTGGATTTTACTAATGACCCCATGATATCCATGACATTACATTCAAATGGAAGTTTTAAGATTGGAATTTGAATCAAGGAAATTTTATAATCAGGATGATGTATAGTTTCCTAACATTCTGGACAAAAAGCACAGATCAGTATCTTTTTCACTCTGTCTGACCAGTAAAATCTGTTTAATACCCTTGCCTTGGTTTTATTCATCTCCAGGTGACCTCCTAACATGTGACTATGAGCTAGCTTCATTACTGATATTCTGTAAGGTTTAGACATTAGTAACTGATGCAGACATCCTTCCCTTCCTTTACTTACCCTATGTAGGAGGCCATATTTTAACTCAGAATAGGAGTAAGAAGTAATGGGATCATCCTGTTGACTATTTTCCCCTACAATGTTAGTTATGCTCTCTCTTCCTTTACCTAAAGTATCTTCTTCCCATTGTGCCCTTTAAAGGTTGAGTGGCTTGTTTGTCATCTACTGCTTCACGGTTATTTTCTTCAGTAACCTGCTTTGAGGTGGTAGAAATGTAATTACTTACCCTAAAACTCCATCACTGCAGCTTATGCTCTCTACCCCTGCAAAAAACATCTTGGGTTACAGAGTCTTGCTACTCAGAATCAGTGTTGAGTTATGCTCTGCCTTACACTAGTATAAATGATCTCAGAGCTCTATATTACCCAGTAATCTTCAAACCAAAATATTGGCCAAGTAGGCTTAGCAGTTTCAAAGGAAAGCAAACAGTACTACAGTAAACTTCTTACAGCATTGTTCAGTCCATACAGCCCTTCCAAGGTACAGGCTAACTTGCAACAAAAAGAAGTCTTGGGTGCAGGCCTCTCCCAAGCCCCAGTTTCAGGTTTGAAAAAAAACAATTACTTCAACAAAGTATACTGCACATATTATACACCATAGTTTAGTTCCACCTGGGCTTTCTCAAAATTTATTTCCATGACTTCCTTCAGATAATCCTCCATGTGAGGAATTAACTTCTTGAATTTGACCCTCCAGTCTACTTCATTTTATAACATAGTAAAAATAATTGCGATCTCATAATTTAGTTAATTGCTTTAAGAAAATTCCCCACACTCTACATTGCAGTATACATTCCGAGTATGCATTTTAAGGCACACACACGTTTTCCATAACCAAAATGATAACATCTCTCGTCCCTCTCGCTCTCTTTATAATATATATATATATATATATATATATATATATATATATATATATATATATATATATCTATATGTGTGTGTGTGCATATATGTATATATATATATATATATATATATATATACATATATATATATATATATATATATATATATATATATATATATATATATATATATATATATATATATATATATATATATATATATATATATATATACATATATATATATATGTGTGTGTGTGTGTGTATAAATTGTGTTATGTATTTGTGTGTGTGTGTGTATGTATATATATATATATATATATATATATATATATACATACACACACACAATGTGTGTGTGTGTGTGTGTGTGTGTGTGTGTGTGTGTGTGTGTGTGTGTGTGTGTGTGTGTATAGGTTCATAGGTAAGCACTAGGCTAGCTGCCCTTGCGGGCCAATTTAAACTTAGCCAGTTTCCCTTTTTCTTTTCAAATTAACCTGTCTCATTTGGTTAGAGACTGGCCATCCCATGGTTGATAATTATGTATTACCCATGATGAGAATAACTGGGATCATAGATAATATGAGGGGAATAAAGCATTTAGGAGCTGCCTCTGTCTATTAGTAGTACAGGGGATAGTCCTGGGATAAATTTTCTTTTTCTATCCATAGTGCCAAGTTGCACTTGAATATGGACAGGGATGAATGGGGATGAATGTTACATTATATGGATGAGGAGTCTGTTCCAGAGCAGCGGTTTCTTCTGCGAGCTATACCTGTCCCTCCAAACTGTTCTGTTGATGTTGCAGAAGAGGTTTAGATCCTTAGACCGAGTATTTCTAATGCCATTTGAATTGCTGATATTCATTAAATCCATCAGTATTGGGCCAGAGGATGCCTTGTATACAACTGACAGGTTACCTCTTAGCAGTCTGAAGAATACCAAGTATAGCAACAGGGCTTAGAGTTGATCCATGCAGGACATGTTATTTAGACCTTTTATCCTTTTTAGTAAGGTATCTCTGTGGGCATTCCAGTTACTGCATGTGTCTGGACAGACAATAACTACCCTGATGAGAGCTGTACAAAAGGAGAGAATGACATCCCTAGATCTAGACACAATCCATTGTGTATGAGTTGTGCAAAATATAAGGACTTTCTTACAACAATGGATACATTGGTCAAAAGTTAAGTGACTATCCACATAAGTTCCCAAATTCTCAACAACTGATTCAACTCTTAGTGGCATATTGCCAGTGTGGTAGTTCCCTAGGGATAGATGACTTCCCAAAAGATACAATAATATATCTATTAGAATATTTATTTCTATATAGCTATATCTGAAAATGCAGTTTGATTCAAATTCATTACAAACACAGGTAATCAAAAAAAAAAATAATTATCTAACACACTTCATCTAAAGCTAGCCTGCAATATATACATGTTTTCCTAAGTTTAGTTATGTCACAAGAATACGAAATACTCTCTTCCAAACATTTAATGCAATCAAACACATATTTTTATATATATATATATATATATATATATATATATATATATATATATATATGGCAAGTCCCCCTGTACTTCTCCTACCCCCCCTCCCAGCTTAGAAATATTAGCTCCATGTTTGCACTAAAGTAGAAGGGAATAAAAGACTGAAAGTGCACAGCAGGCATGCACAATGCAACCCACAGCAATAAAACAAACTGCAATATTCAAAATTCAATTTACAGACCACTGTCAAACCTAATTCAGTCAAAAAAACTATGCCCAGTGATCACAAAATGACAGGCTTTACTTATTAGCAATGTTGCAGGTTGTTGAAAGTCATATAGGCAGGATTATATGAAGTGTGCATTAGATCACTTTCTTAACCAACTGTGTTTCGAAGACGTGAATGTTAAATGAATTGACTGTAACCCCAATATACATAAGTATACATTTTTCTGCAAGTAAACATGTGTATACACACATATAACTATATATATAACAATGCACATACATATGCACACATATGTAGATAGACAGATACCTAGACAGAAGGTTATATTACCTGTTGTCAAGACTATATCACACTGTGGTCATTTCAAATGAACACAAATGCAGACTACATATACAACTGAAAAGATAAAAAACAAACTGAAGATCAAGTGTTTTTGAAGGTCTCCCACCAGTTTATTTAAAAGATTATATAAAAATGACTTGAGAAAGGAATTGGAAAGAAAACAATTTAAAATATTACCCAATGTATCATATGAGCAAACACAATTGTTGAAAAATCTTACTGATACCTTAATGATACCTTTATGATACCTTATAAAGGGGGAGGTTTAGTTGTGATGGATATGATGGATTATAATGGTAGAATGCAATCCTTGTTTGAGGATGACCAGACCTATAAAGTAGTTTCTAAAAATGAAATTAATGTTGCTTATTGCAAAACTAACTTACTTTTGGAAGATTTGTTATTGAATGGGCAGATCTGCAGTGTGGAATACCACTTTTTAAGAGATTGGAATATATGTTTATTCCATCCATCTTTGGAATTCCCAAAATTCATAGCAACATCCAGGATCCTCCACTGCACCCTAATGTTTCTGCCAAGGGATCAGAGACTGAACCACTGGTGAGATATATTGATGGCAAGTTGAAGGATATATATGGGTTATCTGAACATATTCTGAAAGATTCATGGGATCTGTTAAATAAATTGGTTATGACTGATTGTTTTCAAACATATTATTTTGTGGCATTGAATGTCAAGAACTTGTTCTCAGCCATCTCGCAAAACCAAGAGTTGGAAGAGTTTCAGGACATTGTTTTTGGCTTGGACTTCTTGACCACAGTAGTGCAGCTACTGATTATGGATTTTATGCCCACAGTGCAACATGATAATTACATATTTTGTGACACAGAGTTTTACAAGCAGGTACTGGGCATAGCAATTTGTGCTTCTTGTGCCCCTGTCTACACTAATTGTGTGGTATGTTTTAAGATCAGAAATTTGTTTTCAGCCGCACACTTTTTTCAGTTTTATAAAATTTATTACAGATTCTTTGATGATATAGTCTGGTCAAGGACTACCCAACAGTTTCAGGACTTCATGGATTACTTGCATTTGACTACGGAGTTTAAGTTTATTTCTACAATTTATTATGATAGAGTAAATTACTCATATGTGAGCTTGCACAAGGATGACAACTGAGCCTGGCCACAACTATCTACAGAAAACCTACATACAGTGATTACTTTCTTTATTTTACTAGTTGTCATCTGCTGCATCAAATGTTAGGAGTTGGTTTATTTGTATGTCTAGGCTAATCTTTGATGAGGGATTATTTTAGCAAAAGATGTTTTTTTTAATGAATATGTTCTTGGATAAAGGCTACCTGAGAGATTTGGCTGAAAATATTGCCCATGGCATAATTATTCAATGGGGTACTGCATACAGACGCATATGTAATAATGGGGAAAATAATAAAAAAGACAGGAGAGGTTTTGAAGGGATAATGGTGATTCAATACTCTTCTAACTGGAAGCAGATAGAGAACACAACGGAAAAACTCTGGGAGGCTTTTAAGTATTTGGGGTTACTCCTGGGTATTTATGGGGGTCCAATAAAATTGTGTTTAAGAGAAAACCCAATGTTAAGAATTTGTTGGAAAAAACAAGGTTTGGAATTGGTTTGAGCAGAGTAATGGGAACTTTTAAATGTGGGCATGGCATTCAATGTCCATACATTAACATTAAGGAGAAAGGAGGAGTTATTGAACTATTAAGACTCTGTTGGCAGACAGGGCATTTTAATTGTAATACCCAGGGGTTGTATATTTTGCCTGCTGTGACACATGCAATACTTTCTACATTGGGAAGATGGGGTTATCTTTAAAAAAGTCTACCAACATGTTTATAATATACGTAAAAGAGATGCGAAAAGTGCTTTGACTAAACATGCATAGATATGCAGAGGATATTGTGAGCTTTTGTTTTTAATAATTAGAAAAAAAAGACTTCCTAGAGAGGTGGTGACTGGAAATCATTGATAGACTATAGAGAAGTTATTTGGCAACTTAAACTGGATGCCTCAACAAAACCTGGGCTGAATGACCCTATCAGTATTAATAGTGTTTTGAAATGGCACGTGGCTGTTTTAAATGAATTTAGAGAATGGGCTTAATGTACATCAGTACCCTGACTGGAGATTGAACATTCTCCTAGTAGGGTATTAATGTACAAGTAATGCCCACAGGAAAATGAGTCCATCACTTCACGGCAGCATATCAAGCTGCCACAGAGCTCAGACTCATAAAATGAAATGGCCGCCATTATTTTATACTCAGTAAGCAGTGCTTCTGCTGTTTAGTGAGTGTAAAATGTCAAAAAAAGAAGACAAAAAAAGAGGTGTGTGTGTGTGTGTGTGTGTGTGTGTGTGTGTGTGTGTGTGTGTGTGTGTGTGTGTGTATGCATGCATGTCAGTGAAAGTGAGAGTGAACAAGCCATTATTTTACACTCACAAAGCAGTGGTTTTGCTATTTAGTGAGTGTAAAAGAAAAAAGAAAAAAAATAAAGCATATGTGAAAGACTGTATGCATGTTTGAAAGCAACAGAGAGAGAACGCTTAATTGAGTGTGTGTGTGTTTCTGTCTGCATGCGTGAGTACATGTGTGCATAAAAGCAGAGAGACTGTGTGTGTGTGTGTGTGTGTGTGTGTGTGTGTGTGTGTGTGTGTGTGTGTGAGAGAGAGAGATCGAGAGAGTGAAACAGAAAGTGAGACTGATGTGCTAGTGAATGCATGTGTGTAAGGAGAGGAGAGTGCATGTGAGACAGAGCAAGAGAGAGTGAGACTGAATGTATGTATGAAAGCAGCTGAAGATTGTGAGAGATTGAGAAAGAGGGTGAGACCGATCTTGTCTGAGTGAATGTGTGCATGAAAGCAGGGAGACTGTGTGTGTTTGTGCGTGTATGTGTGTTTGTGTGTGTATATGTGTGCGTGTGTGTGTGTGTGTGTGTGTGTGTGTGTGTGTGTGTGTGTGTGTGTGTGTCTGTCTGTGTGTGTGTGTGTGTGTGTGTGAGAGAGAGAGAGAGAGAGGGAAAGAGTGAGTGAGTGAAGAGCGAAAGTGAACCAACGATCCCCTGGTAGCATGTGTGAGAGTGAAGAGAGAATGATCTCTGCCAACCCTTAGAGAATGGGCTTTCTGTAAAATATTGTGTTTTACTTACTTATGTATTTTTTAAGTACTGTTTTATTTTTTTAATATACTTTGGATGTAAAATATTTTCTTCAACACCATTAACATATACTACACCAAGTATGGAACGTTAGGCGGCGGAACTATTTTACATCAAAAATATATTAAAAAAATAAAATAGAACTTAAAAAAATACATAAGTAAGTAAAACACAACAATTTTACAGACAGCCTATTCTCTAAGCTCAATAACGGCCTCCAGGGTGTGTGTTAATGTGTAATTAAGGGTCTATATTACGTGATCGAAACCTTAAATTATCGAACACCTAAAGGTTGATCACGAAATATTGAACCCTTAACATTGAAACTAGGAAGTTATGTACTCACTATAACGTTCCATGTGAGTTGTTCATCTCGCCTTCATTCTTACTGATGGGTTCAGAGCCGATCCTCAGCTCCAACTCGGCCAACTGCAAAAGTTCGAGGTCTTCAAGCAGCTTGAGGCCAACTCCCTATCCCATGATGCACCTTGTGCTTCCCTCAGATCTTGTTTGCTGCTAACAGACTACATACCACTATTAATATGTTAAGATTAGAAACTGGATAAGAGACAATAAAACAATGACCTAAATGAATTCTTGGTCCTCAAGAAACCTGGATGGGGTTTGGTGGGTGGGACATAAGAATGAAGGCGAGATGAACAACTCACATGGAACACTATGGTGAGTACATAACTTCTTTATGTGAAGTTGTTCTATCTCGCCGTTCATTCTTACTGATGGGTAGCATCCCAAGCACCATCTTTCTCAGGTGGCTCATGGGAGAAGGTTCTTCAAGACAGTGGAACCAAAGGAAGCCTTGTCCCTGGAGGCCTTGTCTACTTTGTAATGAGTGATGAAGGTAAGAGGCCTTGACCAAGTAGCTGCTGCACAAACAGTATCTAATGATAATTTAGCAGTAAAGGCTGATGAAGCAGATACAGCTCTAGTAGAGAGGGCCTTTATCTTATGTTGTAATGGTGTATTCACTGAACTGTAAGTGAAGGAAATACAATCTGATAACCATCTTGATAAAGTGGTTTTCGCCACTGGAGTGCCTTTTTTAGACGTTGAAAAGGAGACAAAGAGCTGATCTGTTTTCCTGAACTGTTTGGTCCTGTCTAAATAGAATTGAAGTTGTCTGTGAACATCAAGCTTGTGCAGTATATGTTCCATCTTATTAGTGTCTTTAGGGAAAAATACAGGCAATTCAATAGATTGGTTGAGATTTGTCTCTGAGCAAATTCATTCTGAGTGAGACTCTGTCATTATGGACAATCAAATAAGGGGGTTTAATGGACAAGGCCTGTAACTCTGAAACCCTCCAAGCAAAAGTAATAGCTATTAAAAATATGGTTTTCCATGATAGATATTTCAAGTCACAAGATGAGGCTGGTTCGAAAAGGGGTAGGATTATTTGGGAAAGAACAAAATTTAGATTCCACGGCATAGCTGGAGCTTTGATGAGTGGTCTCAAATGAACAGTACCCTTGAGAAAGGCTTTGTAGAGTCTATGTGACATTATATTAGAACCCTGGTCACCAAGATGAAAGTTAGAAATTGCTGCCAATTGAACTCTAATGGTTGCTGCTGCTGCCCTTCATTGAAAAGTTTAGTCAAAAACTCCAGAATGGATGAAATTGAAGCCAGGTATGGGTCAGTATTGTTCTGAAATGCCCATACAGAAAACCTTTTCTATTTACGAAGATACAACTTCCTGGTAGACGATTTATGAGAGGATGTTAAAATATGCTGAGCCGCAGCTGAGAGGTTATGAATCTTGGCTATGTTTGGAATTGGAGCAACCAAGCTGTCAGTTTGAGGGACTGAAGAGAAGGATGGAGAGCCCCTGATGAATGAGTCAGGACATCTGGTACTGGGAGAAGGATGGAGAGCCCCTGATGAATGAGTCAGGACATCTGGCACTGGGTCCAGAATCCAAGGTTCTTCCAGTAGATGAGGCTGCAGGAAGAGGAACCAAATTTGACAAGGCTAGTAGGGGCTATTAGAATGATGGTCCTTCCCAGAGCCTTGGCTTTCTGTAAAACTTTGGGTTTCAGAGGTGAAGGAGGGAAGGCATAAAGGAGACCCAGGGGCCAATTGTGTACAAGTGCATTCCTTAGGGCATCCCCCGGAGGGGAAATTAGGGCAAAGTAGCTGCTGCATTTCATGTTTGTTAGAGTTACAAAGAGATTGCAGCAAGGCTGGCCCCATCTGCAGAATATCCTTTCCGCTACTTCTTCCTTTAGGGACCACTCGTGAGGCAATAGAATTGTCCTGCTCAGTTTGGCTGCTATCACATTGGATCTCCCCGGGATGTGCATTGCTATCAGAAAGCACTGGGTGGAAGTTGCCCATTGCCATACTCTCAGGGCCTCTCGACATAGGGGATAAGATCTGGTTCCTCCTTGTTTGTTTATGTACCAGACCACTGACATATTGTCTGTCTGAATTGCAATAGTTCCCAGGGGGGAGACACTCTTGAAAGGACTGCAATGCTAGAAGTACCACTCTCATCTCCAGGACATTGACATGTAGATAAGCCTCGTATTTCTTCCACATGCCTTGGACTGTTCTTCCCTGATAATGCCCCCACCCCACCCTATCAGGGAGGCATCCATGGTCACCGTGGCTATGGGAGTGGGTAGAAAAAAGGGGCAACCTAGAGTTACTTGGTGAGATGTCAGCCACCACTGAAGGTCCTTCTTGCATGAATTCATTATCAGGATTTTGTGTGACATTGGAAGTTCTTGAAAAGACCATTGCATGAACAGGAGCCATTGCAGTACACGCATATGCTTCTGACCTAAAGGAATCATAATGATTGCTGCCATCATTGTCCCTAACAATTTGAGTACCATTGAAACCGGGGCTTTTTCTCTCAGGAGCAGGTCTAGGACCTGTTTTCGTAGAACACAAACACTTTCTGGTGAAAGGTTTAAGGTCATGGTAATGGTATTTAGCTCTGCTCCTATAAAAATGGTATGTTGCGATGGTGACAAGGCAGATTTTTCTGAATTTATAATAATCCCCAACTGACTGCAGAGGTTCAAAGTTGTGTCCCTTGCCTGTATTAGTTGATGTCTGGTGGTGGCAGTGAGAAGCCAATCATCTAGGTATGGAAACACCTGGAATCCCAAACGTCTCAGATGAGGCGTGACTACTGCCATGCATTTGGTGAACACTCTGGTCACTGTAGTGAGACCAAAGGGCAGAGCGTGAAACTGATAATGACTGGCTCCCAGCCAGAAGCGCAGATGATCCCTGGATGGCCTGTGCATTTTTATGTGGTAGTACGCATCCTGGAGCTCTATCAAGCACATCCAATTGTCTTTCCCTAAAAAGGGAAGTATTGACTGTAGCATGACCATCAGGAATTTTGTCTTTTTTACTGACTTGTTTAGTCTGCTGAGATCCAAAATGGGCCTCCAGCCCCCTGTTTTCTTTGGAACTAAAAAGAACCTTGAATAAGTTCCGGATCCTCTCTGGTCTGCTGGGACTGGTTGGATGACTCTTTTTTCCAGCAACCTTTGAATCTCTGTGGCTGCTTGTTTCCTGTGACTGGGTGGAATGTCCAGGATATTTCTTATAAGGGGGGTAGTGGCAAAGGGAATTGAGTATCCTCCAGATATGATGCTTTGTACCCAGCTGTCTTTTGTTATTTTTAGCCAGACATCCAGGTACATAGAAAAGCATCCCCTGACTGCCTCCAGAGATGGATAGGTGGGCCTCCTCTCAGGAGTGCTGATAGGGCTTCCCAAAGAACTGGTCTCTGTCACCCTGATTCTGCAGACCCCCTCTGCAGCGGCGTCTTCCATTATTACCCCCTCCTCTGCCTGTAGAGGAGGGTTCACCATGAGTGTCCTGGAAAGCTCCTTGAGTTTTAAGGAACCACATCTTCCCTCCCTTCTGATTTTTGGGGTGGAAAAATGGACTCCGACAGCAGACAGAGTCTTTCCATCCTACTCACTCCTGGTAAGCGTCTCCTTCACTTTGGGTCCAAAAAGGGATGAGACATCAAAAGGGGTGTTAATAACGGATGATTTAAAGGGCTCCACAAAGGAATATAAGCACATCTAGGAATGTCTCCTAAGAGCAACTCCTGTACCCGCTGCCCTACTTGTTCCATCAGCTGCATACGAGACCAGATGCATGGAAGAGTTTACAAGAGAATTAAGGGTAGTGAGTTGGGAAGTTACTTTCTCTCAGATCCCTGCAGCTACTGAACCCTGTAGAGTATCTTCTAGTTCTTTCAGGTGATCCCTTTGCAACCTAGTAAAGTACGTTAGATAGTTCAGTGATCGGAGGGCAAAGGTCGCTGAACTAAACATGCACTTACCATATCTGTCCATGATCCTAGAATCCTTATTAGGAGGATGGACAGATGTAGAAGTTTCTGACAGTTCCTTCTTGATGGCTGCTGCCACTACCATAGCATCAACGGCCACTCCTTTGGTCAGGAAGGTCTTGTCCTGGGGAGAAGTTATAAATTTATTAGGCCTCCTAGGGACAGGCTCCATGGTATCTGGGGACTCCCACACCCTTCGAAAGATTAACTCAACCAGCTCATCAAAGGGTGGAGACACCCAAGTGGTGGAGGGCTGAAACCCAAAAGACTTCAGGAGGACTGACTCATTATCAGTAGGGTTAATGGACTTCCAGCCACCCCTCTGCTTAAAAATTTCCAAAATATCTGCGAAGGAGATATCCTACGAGGGAGACTGTGGGGACCCTTCTGACTCATCTAAGTCAGTGTCTGAAGTGACGGATTCCTGTGAGGAGTCCAGATGCTTCCTCTTGCACAGTCTCTTCCTATGAACTTCTTCAGTGGTAGCTTCTGGACAGGTCTCGGAAGAGCAGGGCTCACCCAGTGGGGCTTCCTGAGGTTCAGGGTCTCTACGCTTTAGGGGGATGTGTGATGTTGAGGTAGACACCAGTACTTTGGGGGAAGGAGCTGCTGGTTCTGATGGTGTGGTTGTCAGTGTGGACAACACCCTCCTCATAGCATTGAAGGCACCTTGGTCCTGATGAGAAGAAACCTCCGGATCCGAAGATATAGAAGATTTCCTCGGCGCCAGAACAGAGGGCTCTGATCCCAAGGTTGGAGCCAAGCTCACACAAGCTGAGGCCCCGAGAGCCAAAGTCAGAACCAAAAAATCCATTTGACTATCCTCCCTGGACACGACCGGCGAGCATCGGCCCCTAGACTCTTCGGTCAGGGTAATCGGGACCGAGAAGGCTGAAGTAGGTGCCAGACCTGAAGACTCCACAATCATCAGCTCCGAGCACTCCAGCTCCAAAACTTCGAGTCAGATTGGAGGAGGAACAGAAGAAGGTGAGGGGGATTTTGTCGGTTCTGAAGTCCCAGGGAAGGGATTGACCCCGATAAAAGTTTGTCAAGCACCGGTGTCTGCAGAAGCCTCTGCACCACACAATCCACATCCATATCTGAAAGTCTGCTTGAGGACCGAGAAGAATGAACAGCTGAAGCCACTGACTGTAATATTGGACACTCCAAGGTAGGTGACACTGGCTCCAATACTGGGGACTGGCTCCTAACCATAGCAACAGTCAGCTTTGATGACAGTGGAGCCGATGTTGAAGACTTCTCCGGCCTTGATTTACTGGTTGACGGGCTTTTCCTCGGTTCCGATGAACACGTAGAAGTTTTTGAATGTCTATCATGGTTGTCCTTATCCAGTGACTCCTGAAATGAGGATTTCAATAGACCTCTATTCAGTAATTTTTCTCTTGCATTCATGCAGCACCCTGGAACTAAAAGAGTGGCATATAGAACAGTCTTCCTGTAGGTGTACCTCACCTATATAGTATACGCAGTCAGTATGTCCATCAGTGATGGAAATTTTTTGTCCAGACTTGGGGCATTTTTTAAAATCCAGATTTGGATTTTTCCTTCTTCTATTGAGACATATCAAACAACTAACAGCAACAGCTAATGAAAGAAAGGGAAGTCTATAGAAAAATATGCAGGCTTGTCAGACAATAGGAATTCCTACTAGCCCTCTAATATAAATGGGCTGTTTTCAATACACAAACAGCAAAAAAATGTCTAATTAGATTAACTAGGCTAAAGCTAACACTAGCAATGAAACTACTTATTAGAAAGGCAATATAACAAGACTTAAACAACTAAAAACTGCCGAAGTATTATTAAATCACAAACAAGTACTAGCCCTCTAAATTAAATGGGCTCTAAAAACCACACACACAGATATGCTATAAAAGCTTTATATCAACTACTACCTTACAAGAAAGCTACTAGAATAAAGAGTCTATGGGTTAGGGAGATAACTAAGGCGTAAAAATACAGCCACAATGATAAACTATGAAAAAAATGTCAACTGCACACTAAAAAAAAAGCCTGAAATACTATAGAAAGGAAACTTATAAGATACACGTATCTACTGATGAAACTTCAATGAAACTTTCCAACAAAACCAATAAGAATTATTATTTTTCACTGGCCAGAGCTGGTGAATGTCCAATCTAGTTGCAGTGACAAACGAAATCTGAGGGAAGGACAAGGTGCATCATGGGATAGGGAGTTGGCCTCGAGCTGATTGAAGACCTCAACTTTTGCAGCTGGCCATGTTGGAGCTGAGGATCAGCTCCAAACCCATCAGTAAGAATGAACGAAGAGACAGAACAACTTCACATCGGCCATTTCCACATAGAGAATGCTGTTGACCAAATTAAAAAAAAAAATTTTAAACAGAAATGAAGTGAGGGGCTTCACCCCCCCACACCACCCCCTAACTAAATAAACCAACTCCGAAATAGGTCTACAGTGGAGAAAGAACAAAATCTGTGTAATGGCCAAACAACTCATTTCCCTGTGTGGAAACGGCCGTTCACAATTTTCAGATTTCGACATTTAGTGATCGACCTTTAGGTGTTTGATAGCCTAAGGTTTCGATCATGTAATAGGGAACCTGTAATTAATGCCCTTCCAGGGGTGTAGAGGCTCTCTGCCTGTGCCTGCCATACTTGCAGCTAAGAAATTACTTGCTCTACAGGATAAGTCAAGAAAAAGAACAAATGCTGATGCAATTATTGTACCAAAGTGCTGTTGAGCCCTTATAATCAAATGAACACACAATCATGTCTTGGGAATGGATATGACTAAGGCTAAAATTCATGTTAGATTTTACCAGCCTTGTGTCATGAAAGAAACAGACAATTTTTGGGCAGCTTGTCTACATGAAGCAGGATTAACAGCCACCAAGACTAAATGTAAACTGAGTATGGCCAAAGCTCGGTACTTTGGCTACATGATAGAAAAAGGGATAATAAAACCATATGCATACGGGGTATAGGCCTAAGACAGTCCATATGCAGAAGCCATACATAATTGGGTCTTACCAACTACTAAGAAACAAGGATTTCCTTTAGAGATGACAAATTACTAATGCAAGTTTATCCCTAGCTTTGCTACAAGAGCATGCTACCTGACTGACCTAAGGGCTGAACCCTGTTAAATATTAAATACATAGATGACAGACCAAGCATTCAAGAAGTTGAAAAATATCCTATTATTTGAGCCTTTCATTTTAGCACCACACTTTTCAAAAAAGTTTTCTTTACTAGTGGTTGTTGCTGAGGAAGGCATAGGAGTGGTACTTTTACAAACATAAAGGGTGATGAACACACAATATGTTATACACGCAGAAAACTGAGTAACCCTAAATGGAGATATTTAGTGGTGGAAACAGAATATTTAACCATTAAGTGGGCTCTCTCACACATACATGTTTTCTATTGGACAGAGTGTTCTTTCTTGTTACAGACAATGCATGCTTTCAATGGCTCTAAAAGCAAAGAGATTATAAGTCCTGGCTAGCCAGGTGAGCCTTATGTCTACAACCATTTTAACTTAAAATTGTGACAGAAGGCAGATATAATATTCAGGCAGGTAACAGGTACTAAGGCTAATCTATACACTAAGGTTATCACTCACTCATGGCCGGCCTTAGGCATAGGCCAACTAGGCGGCCGCCTAGGGCGCCGCTGTAGCAGGGGCACTTTTCCAGTATTTATTTGGTGTAAGTAGACCAGATTGGGGGCACCTGGGTGGTGTGGGGGGGGGGCACTGTGGTGCCCTTTTGCCTAGGGCACCAGCTGACCTAAGGCCGCTGCTGCACTCACTAATAGAGATAGATTTAATTACCTCTAATCTTAGAGGTAATTCTGGAAGGAGTCCCAGGGACTTTGTGTAGAAGGAAGAGCAAGTGAGTGCAGAAGAAAAGTCTGTTTTTTTGAAGATGGAGTTGCAATCTCTCTTATTTAGATTTATCCAACTTGTAAAGACTGATGCATGAGTTTTGTAATATTTCGATGTGTGCCTAATCAAGTGATGTAGGCACCCAACAGATGAGGAGCTCTTTTCTAACTTTGCCAATGTAAAATACTTGCTTCATACTGCCATATTTGCTTTTGCTTTGTGAGATCTTTCTGAGAAAAGACTGTAAGGATAATTATTTATTTTTTTTGAGTGTAAAAATAATTTCCAGTTTATGTTTGAACTGTTTTCATTTGCTATTAGTGAAGATTTTCTTTGCTACTAAAATCTACTGTTGGTGCATAATGATAAGCATTACAGCAGCAAGAAATAAGTATGAATGTTCTGTGCTGCAAATGTTTAATTATTTGTTAGTATTTAATGATCCTGCATCTTCAGAATAGCTGCAGCGTCTTGTTCAATTGGACCACCAAGATCTGGATCCACTGCACCTTTTCTGCCATTACTTGATAAGCTTTTTATCACCAAATGTATTCCTAACCACTTGAACTGAAGATGTTTTTGCACTATTATAATGCTAAAACAAACAAACAAAAATGTGCCAAACTGGCTATGGTAAAACCAAGAAAAATGAAATAAAAAAATTAAAAACAACAGCCTGGAACCCCAAGTGATACTTTTATCAGAAAATTAAAAAATAAAAAATTTAGGCACTTTTGTCTAAAGTGTTTAACAGACCTCCATAGACTCATTGTTCCCACAATTTTAAATTCTGTATCTGATCAGAGTTTCATAACAGTTTTAACTCAAAAGTTTTATACATGCATACATATTTAAAAAATTTTAATACTCAGGAGAATAACTGATTTATAGTTAACGTACGGGGTGCAGAAGTACCACTAAAAATGGCAAATAACTTTGTTTGCTGTAGTTCCTACCATGGTTTGTCGAAGCAGGCATTTTTTTTTTTTTTGGTAGTGTTTTTAAGTAACTTTTTGAACACGGTTAAGATGTCAAAATGTTACATTTCTTTGGGGAGATTATTCCTTGCTTTAAATAAGCCTAGGGGCTGGCAGCTTACCCGAAGCAAAAAACACTTCCTTTTAATTTTTTTATCAGGTTGAGTTCTCAGTGAGTTAAAGTTGGTGGGCTGAGTCCTTGTCAGGTTAGATCTCAGTAACACATAGATGAACAGAAAATATATGAAGACTGAAATCAATAATTCAGCTCCATTAAAATACAGATTACTAAAATAATTTCTTCATTAAATTAGCTTGCTTAAGCTAAAAGGGTACAATCACTTACACAGAATAATTACCCATACCTTGATAAACTGTATTTTACATACAAGGCCTTCAGGAATACAACCTGTAAAGCCTTAATATATCTTGCGAGTTCTAAATTGAACACAGAATTAAACAACTCTTCTTAACAGAATTGTTTCATCATTCAGAATATTCCAGATCTGTACAGAAATTGTCAAACATATTGTACATTGTAATCCACGGTATTTTAAATCAAAAATGCATGTCTGGCTGGCTGAACAAAATTATATTTTCCGCATCAGGGATTCATCATTCCCTGAAGGCCAGATAGACTAAAATGCAAGTTTAAACTACTACGAAACTGATCAAATACAGAATTTAAAATTGTGGTAACATATAGTTCAGAGAAAGGACAGTGAAGTTTTGCAGATTATGTATAAGCAGCTTATTTAGCATAATTATTTCATCAAAGAGAAGATTTGATCAGTTGGATGGAAGGTAACGATCAGAAGTGGCCCAGAGGCGAGCTCACAACTGGTTAGTCAGCAAAGGTAACATGGTCTTCTTCCATCAGCAGCTGTGTTTTTACATAATGCTAAGGTATCCTGCAATTAATCAATTACGTGCCCTTTATACTATGTATATATCCATTTTTAAATCGTATCTAAATAGTGGGAGTAAATTTTATGAATACCAAATGAAGTTGGTCATTTGGCTGCCATTATGTGAAGTGAATGACTGTCAATGATCATGGACTTCAACTCTTTCTAAAAAAAAAAAAAAAAGAAGATATTCTGAGAATGAAAGAAAATTAAATAACATAAAAAGTAAGTAAAACAGTGCAGAGGGCGTTGCCTTTCACTGTATTCCGTAACTTTTAGTTATGTACTTACCATAACTTCGGATGTATGGGATCCATCTCGCCTACATTCATAACTGATGGGCTCGGAGCCGATCCATCGGCAACGACTCGGCCAACTAGTACACTAGAATGAAGTCTCTTATTGGCTGGGCTACCCTCTATCCCAGGATGCACCACACCTGCTTCCCCAGATCTTGTTTGTTCGCTTTCATACATACATGCAAACACAGAAAAAATAGTAGTTACTACAACCAACTAAAGTTCTTCAAGAGAAGATCTCCAAATGGAACTACATCTCCTCTAAATCCCAATGGAAGGGGGAAGGAGGGTGGGTACGTATGAATGTAGGCGAGATGGATCCCATACATCCGAAGTTATGGTAAGTACATAACTAAAAGATGTAATGGGATCCTATCTCGCTTACATTCATAACTGATGGGACAGCGTCCCTAGCACCTAAATCCTGGGTGGCTCATTGGAAAACACTCCTGAGAACTGTGGAACCAAAGGAAGCCCTGCCTGAAGAAACCACATCTAATTTGTAATGAGAAATGAAAGTGTGCGGAGAAGTCCAGGTAGCCGCAGCACAAATATCATCTATTGATAATTTGGAGTGAAAAGCTACAGAAGTAGCCATTGCCCTGGTAGAATGAGCCTTGACTGGAAAGGGAAGCTCTTTGTTAGCCTGTGAATAAATAAAAGAGATGCAATCTTTAATCCATTTAGCTATGGAGGTTTTAGCTACTGGTTGACCCAATTTGTTTATTGCAAAGGAAACAAACAGTTGATTTAATTTCCGCGTCTGAGCAGTTCTATTCAAATAAAAACGCAGTTGTCTATGGACGTCCAATTGATGAAAAGTATATTCTGCGTTATTAGAAAACTCTGGAAAAAATACAGGGAGCTCTATAGTCTGTTGAATACAGAAAGAAGAAGCTACCTTTGGTAAAAAGGAGGGATTTAATTTCAGGGACACTCTATGTTTGTGAAATATCAAATAGGGAGGATCAGAACAAAGAGCTTGAAGTTCTGAAACCCGCCTGGCCGAAGTTATGGCCACTAAAAAGGCAGTTTTCCAGGACAGAAATTTCAAATTGCAGGTAGCAGCTGGTTCGAAAGGGCAGGCAGTTAAGGCAGCAAGAACCATATTTAGGTCCCAAGGGGGGACAGGGTGAGATATTGGAGGCCTAAGGAGCCATGCTCCTTTAAGGAAAGACTTACAAAGTTTGTGAGACATCAATGAAGGTTCAAAAGAAGCATGAAAATTGGAGATAGCCGCTAGCTGAACTTTAATCGTGGAAACTGAAGAGCCCAACTGAAAAAGAGAGGCCAAGAAATTCAAAACCTCCGAAACTGGGGCAGTAAGGGGGTCTATACCTCGTTGCTGAGCCCAGAAGGCGAACCTTTTCCATTTGCTGGAATAGAGTTTGACAGTGGAAGGTTTATGAGAAGAAGACGATATGTGGATCACCTCCGGAGAAAGGGAATTGTCTCGGACTAAGGATGGAAGCGGAGTAACCATGCCGCCAACCTCAATGACCTGAGAGACGGGTGAAACCGTCCTGACTGATGAGTCAACAGGTCCGGCACTGGGTCCAAAAACCATGGACCTTCTACCGCATGCCTCTGTAGGAAGGGAAACCAAACCTGACGAGGCCAGTGCGGGGCAATCAAAATCATCTCGCTCTCCAGGTAAATGGCCTTCTGTATCACCCTCGGCAGGAGGGGAACTGGAGGGAAGGCATAAAGAAGACCGGGGGGGCCAAATGTGGGTCAGAGCGTCCCTGGGAATCTGTCCCTGAGAGGGGATCAGCGTGAAGAACTCTCTGCACTTCGCATTGTGGGGGCTGGCAAACAAGTCGCAGCAAGGGAGGCCCCATTTGGTGAAGATTTTCGCAGCCACTCTTTGGTTGAGGGACCACTCATGGGGTAACAGAATGGTCCTGCTTAATCTGTCCGCAATCACATTGGATTTTCCCGGTATGTGCATTGCCATTAGAAAGCGGTTGGTAGCTACCGCCCAGTGCCAAAGTCTCATGGCTTCTCTGCACAGTGGGTAAGACCTGGTTCCACCTTGCTTGTTTATATACCAAACCACCGACAGGTTGTCGGATAGGATAGCAATCGTACCTTGCGGGAGAGCGTGATGGAGAGCTTGTAGTACCAAGAGTACCGCTCTCATCTCCAGGATATTGATATGCAAATGCGTTTCCTGGAGTTGCCATGTGCCTTGGACCGACCTGTCCAGGTAATGACCCCCCCACCCTACCTGGGAGGCGTCCGTGGTCACAGTGGCAATGGGGGATTGAGGAATAAAGGGTCGCCCCTGGTCAAGATTGGATTGGAGGAGCCACCAACGCAGATCCCGACGGCAACTCTCCGTGATCACGACTAAATGGTTCAAGGGGAGTTCCTGATAGGACCATTGAACCGATAGGAGCCATTGCAAAATTCGCATGTGGAGTCTGGCTAAGGGGACTAGGAGTATAGTTGACGCCATCGAGCCCAACAGTTGTAGGATCAGATGGGCCGGAGCTCTTGATAGGGGGAGACAGGATTTGACTTGGTTTTGCAGAACCTGAATTCTTGCTGCCGGTAAGAAGGCACGCATCCTTTTTGTATCTAAGTCTGCGCCTATAAAAGTAATACGCTGAGATGGCTGTAGTACAGATTTTTGCCAATTGAACGTAATTCCCAAGAAACGGCCCAAGGTGAGCGTGGCTGAGCCTGAAATAGTAGATGCTTGGAGGTGGCAGTAAGGAGCCAGTCGTCTAGATATGGAAACACTTGGAATCCTAGACTCCTCAGGTGAGCAGTCACCACTGCCAGACACTTGGTGAACACCCTGGGGGCTGTGGTGAGACCAAAGGGCAGTGCTCGGAACTGGAAATGACTGACTCCCAGGCGGAAGCGTAAGTGTCTCCTGGACTCTTGAGATATCAGAATGTGATAGTAAGTGTCCTGGAGATCTATGGAGCACATCCATGCATCCTTCTCCAGCAGTGGAAGAATGGATTGAAGGGTGACCATTCGGAATTTGGACTTTTCCACAAAACGATTCAATGAACTGATGTCCAAAATGGGCCTGAAGTCCCCTGTCTTTTTTGGCACCAAAAATAATCTTGATTAAGTTCCTGATCCGATCTGGTCGGTGGGGACAGGCTGGATGACTCCTTTTTCTAGCAGCTTTGAAATCTCTATTGCTGCCTGATCCCGCTGACTGGGTGGCACGTCCGGGATTTCCCTTAAGGGAAGGGGGGGCTTGATGAAGGGGATGATATAGCCTCCGGTAATAATCCGAAGCACCCACTGATCGCTGGTTATAGATTCCCAAGCTTGTGGGTGTTCCGCAAAAAGACCCCCGACTGGCTCTGGAGCTGCACAGTCGGGCAACAACTCAGGGACGCTGAGTGTAGGAAGAACCACGAAAGGAATTGCGGTCTCCAGAATTACGGGGGCCTCTGCCACCTCTGGGGTGGCGTCTTCCTGAATTCCCCCCCCGCCTCTGGAGGGGGGATCACTGGGTGGAGTAGGGAAAGACCTCTGAGTTTTTCTGAACCACATTTTCCCTCCTCTCTGGACCTTGGGGTAAGCCCTAGAGGGAGCGGAAAAGCGGGCCCCAACGGCAGTCAAGGTCTTGCCCTCCTGCTCGCACCGAGTTAGTGTGTCTTTCACCTTGGGTCCAAACAAAGATGACCCATCAAAGGGGGCATCGGCGAAGGAAGACTTGAAGGCCTCCGCAAATGAACACAAGCGTAACCAGGCGTGTCTCCTGAGGGCAACGCCTGTTCCCACTGCTCTACTCGCCCCTTTGGCTGCATACGAAATGAGCCTCATGGACGAGTTTACGATGGAAAACAAGGTAGTCATCTGGGCGCCAACAGTAGGGGCTAGCGCCTCAGGTAGATTACCAGTGAGGGAGTCACTTAGCTCTTTAAGGAGGTCCCTTTGGAGCCTGGTAAAATGACATAAATAGTTCAGCGACCGTAAGGTAAAGGCCGCTGAAGAAAGGGTACGCTTCCCATACCTATCCATGCTCCTGGAATCCTTATTAGGATGGTGGATAGACATTGAAGCCTCTGCCATGTCCTGCTGTGTGGCAGAAGCCACCACCATAGCATCTACGGGAACACCTTTCGTAAGAAATTCCTTCTGGGGGGGGGCTGAAAGAAATTTATTAGGTCTCGCAGGCACCGGTTCCACAGAATCAGGGTGTTCCCAAACCCTTCGAGAAACCAAATCAAGGAGTTCATCGAAGGGCGGAGACACCCAGGAGGCGGAGGGCTGGGCCCCGAAGGCCTTGAGGAAGACTGACTCCTCAGCGGAAGGGGTTTTGGCCTGCCAATCTCCTCTCTGTCTCAGAATCTCAAGGATATCTGAGAAAGAGATATCATCCGAAGATGATTTGGGGGACCCTTCCGCGTCATCGAGGTCAGTGTCTGATGTAACAGACTCATCTTGGGAGTCTACGTGCTTCCTCTTGCACAATTTCTTCCGTGGGGGCTCGTCCAAAGCAGATTCGGATGGACCCCCCAGAAGAAGGGAACCCCCGATGGGGGTATTCTCAGGCCCTGGGGCCCCGCTGCCAGGGGACTGCAACACGGCAGAAGCACCAGTCTCCAGGTCTAGGGACGGTGAGGTGGAAGCCTGCTGAGCCGGCAAGGGCATGGCCAGCGCGCTCCTCATGGCCTCAAAGGCCGGACCTCCAGACTCCATGGAGATCACTGGTCTAGAGGCCACGATGGCACTGGGAATTCCGGCAGCCGATGCTCCGAGGGGAAGACTAGGTACCGAGGCACCCAGTCCCAAAGTGTTCCCCTCAGGCCCGGCTGAGGAAGTCCCAGTACCAAACCCTGAACCCGAGGACAGGGTAGGAACCATAGTCGGTGCCGATAGACCTCGAAGGGGTCTCGGCTCCGACCGTACGGCTCCGCATTGCTCCACCATCACCGACTCCAACGGCTCCGAGGAGGTTGGAGGAGGAATCGAATGTTTCAGAGGGGGGATCGGCTCCGAAGCCAACTGGGCCGGAGCCGAGACCATTTGAGCAAAAACTGGAGACTGGAAAAGCCTCTGAATCACCCTATCCAAATCCGAATCCGACAGTCTTGAGGATTTAGAGGAGGTAGACAAAGGACGAGAAGACTTTCCTCTCGGCTCCGAGAGTGTAGGGGACTGGCTCTGAAAAGGCTCCAACACTATCGGTGCCGGTTCCACCACAGCATGGACAACCATCGGCGCCGAAGGAGCTTTCTTCGGAGCCGAGGGGGAAGAGTCTGAGCTGCACACCTCCACCGGCTCCGAAACCATTGGAACCGATGGAGGTGATTCGCCTCTCGATACTCCAACCTGCGGCTCCGAAACTAATGGAGCCGAGGAAAGAGGCATCGAGGCAGACCCTTCGACCCTCGGCCCCGAAGTCAGTGGAGCCGAGGAAGAAGAGGTCGACTTATGCTTTTTAGCAGTCGGTTCGCCGGACTTGTCGGAGCCGACGATCTTTTCTTGAGGTAATAGGAGAATCCAAAGCTTCCTCGAAGAGGGCTTAATAAGACCCTTCAAGATCAGTTTATTTTTGCGCTCTTGAAGAACCCTAGAGGAGAAAGCATGACATACTCTACATGTCTCCTGTAGATGTTTAGGCCCTAAACAATACACGCATATCGAGTGACTGTCTGTAATAGACATTTTGTAATTGCACCGAGTGCATTTTTTAAATCCTGACTTCTGCTCTTTGGACATATTGTACAGTAAGAAAAGCAGTGTCTAATATCAAAAGGTTAGCCAACTATAGAGCGAGAAAAAAGGGCACGAGCTCTTGAGAGGAGATTTTCCTCACAAGAGAAACACAGTAAGCACGCACAACAACAACAACAATGGGCAAAGGCCCTCTAACTTAAACGGGCTTTGCCCAACAGCGAAATTAAATCACTTCACACACAAAAAGTTATCAAACACACAAAATAATGACACAGACTCTCAAAAGTAGGGCAAAGGCCCTCTAACTTAAACGGGCCTTGCCCGACAGCGAAATAGAAGTATCAGTAAATCACTTCACACACAAAAAGTTATCAAACACACAAATACAGAGAATAGCTGTTAAAACAGCTGTTTTTATCAAATTCAGAAGAAAACCCTAAGGTCAAAGACCAGTAAAAGGTAAAAGGAAACCACTTAGCTCCAGCCAAGTCGAGACCACGTCCAGCTTGTAAAGCGGCAAACGAGATCTGGGGAAGCAGGTGTGGTGCATCCTGGGATAGAGGGTAGCCCAGCGAATAAGAGACTTTGTTCTAGTGTACTAGTGTACTAGTGTACTAGTTGGCCAAGTCGGAGCCGAGCCCATCAGTTATGAATGTAGGCGAGATAGGATCCCATTACATCCATGTATTTAAATGTTTTCCCTCCATGCTCTCTATAATTATGTGCATGCCACAGATACATCATGATTGTTATGGATATGAAATGTATATCTTCTGTGAGACTTCAAGATCCTTAGTCTCATATCTCTCATTATGTCTAATAGTTTAGCATAGAAGATTAAGGCTATGAGCTAGTAATGAGCTTCACTACAGAGTCCAGGGTTTGAATCCCTCAACCTTCCACTTTTCTACCATGTGACTAAACAAGTCACCTAAGCAGACAGTATTCCCAGGTAACTTCTGAAAATAGGCTATAGGATCTAGTGGGTTTAACTGTTTAACAAATGTTCCCAGGTCACCCTAAGAACACAGACAATAGGGTCTAGTGAAATTACCTGGTTAACAAATAAAATAAAATAAAAACGAGACTTAAATAATGGAGTATAAGATTGCATGCTTTTTGCATTCATTGTACATTCAGGACCCAGTGTCCTCAGAAATAATTTACATGTTTTAAATGATGCCTAGATCAAAAGAGTTTTGCAAATATTTTTAAAAATATGTTACACTGTTTTATCAAGGTTTGCCTGGTTGAGTCCTACAAGCATCTGCTGTCTGACCGTTTTGCTCTTTGGTATTCTGCTTGGTTAGATATTTATATTATGAAATTTGAACTCAGCATAAATGTGCTTTACATAAATAAGTTTTCCAATCAAAAAATTCCCAAGCAATTAGTTCCTACACAAATAAGGCAATCCTTTCAAGAGATTTGATGCTGTATGATATGACTGAGGTCTGCCACCCATCAGGCATAGTAAGTGCTTACTGTAAGCAAGCAGAATTATTAATTCTACCTGGTAAAGGGTTGTTTCATTAAAGTCATGTCTTTACCTTTGCAGCTTGTATTTAGTTCATTGTACCATACAGTTCATTAGCTTGACTGGACCAGTGCCAGGTTATAGACAAGCATACTCTACAATTATTTTTACTATGTTCATTTTAACCATCTGTCAGAAACTTTAAGTATAGTTTGATTTTTTTGGTACTCACAGCTTAATATTTTTCCAGCTCCACATCACAGATATAAATCACAATCTATATGATGCCCCAACATGCATTATTTCCAACATTTCCTCCTACAACCATAAAAGACAATGGTTTTAGATGAACTATCCTGTCTTTAAGCAATTTCTATGTAGATTGGTGTTGCCTGTAGTGAAATTAGGTTAGTTATAAAAAAGAAGTTATGTACTCACCATAATGTTCCATGTTTGTTGTCCATCTCGCCTTCATTCTTACTGGTTGGGTTCAGAACCGATTCTCGGTTCCGACTCGGCCGTATACTAAAGCTCGAGGTCTTTCACTGGCTTGTGGCTGTATCCCTATCCCATCATGCTCTAGTGAAGCTCCCCAGATCTTGTTTGCTGATAACCGTAGGTACCTAAGGTACTATCAAGATATGTTACAAAGACAATGAAGAAGGTCAGAGACACACTTGCCAAAGAAAGAACTTCTTTGTCCTCTTTGTTCACCAGGAGCCATAGGTGTGGGAAGGAGGGTGGAATGTAAGAATGAAGGTGAGATAGACAACAAACATGGAACATTATACTGAGTATATAACATCTTTATGTTATGGTCTCCTATCTCGCCTTCATTCTTACTGGTTGGGACAGCGTCCCTAGCACCATATTTCTTGGGTGTCTCACGGGAGTATATTCTTCAGGGCAGTGGACCCAAAGGAGGCCCTGTCCCTGGAGGCCAAATCTACTTTGTAATGAGTGATAAAGGTATGAGGCATTGCCCAAGTCACAGCAGCACAAATCAATCTAGCTCGAAAGGCAGAAGAGGTTGCCATGGCTCTTGTAGCATGACCTTTGACTTTAAAGGAGAGAATTTTGATATTAGAATTATATATAAAAGTAATACAATCTGAGAGCTATTTTGAAAGTATGACCTTAGATATAGGGGCACCTTTCTATGCTTCTGAAAATGGCACAAATAACTGATCAGATTTCCTGAAGTCCTTTGTCTTATGTAAGTAGAAGCATAATTATCTATGTACATCCAGTTGGTGAAGCTTATATTCTGCCTTGTTGACATGGTTTGGGAAAAAAATGGTAACTCTATGGACTGATTTAGGTTAGACTCTGAGCATACTTTTGGCAGGAAGGATGGGTTTGTTCGAAGGGATACTCTATCTTTGTGAAAAAGCATATATGGTGGCGTGATCGATAATGCTTGCAGTTCTGAAACTCTTTTAGCAGAAGTGATGGCAATCAACATACTTGTTTTCCATGTTTAAAAAAATGTAGATCACATGATGATGCAGGTTCAAAGGAGAGAAGGATCAAACAGGAGAGAACAAAGTTTAGGTCCCATGGTGGTAGGGGTGTTTTTATGGGTGGTCTTAACAAGTTAGTACCCTTCAGGAAGGCTTTGCATAGTTTGTGGGACATCAAGTTAGGGGTGAAATAACTTGTATGGAAATTAGATATTGCTGCTAACTGTACACAAATGGTAACTGCAGCTGTGCCTTCATTAAATAGTTTTGCCAGAAATTCGAGAACAGAAGTTATAGGAGCAGAAAAGGGGTCAATGTGTTTTGTCAATGCCCAGGAAGAAAACCTTTTCCATTTACTGATACATAAGTTTCTCGTTGAGGCCTTATGAGAAGAGATCAAGATATGTTTGACCGAATGAGAGAGGTTAAGAACCCAGGCTATAATTGGAATTGGCGCAGCCAAGCTGTCAGTTTGAGGGTTTGAAGACAAGGGTGGAGCATTCTGGACATATGAGTCAGGAGGTCTGGAACTGGGTCCAGAACCCATGGCTCCTCCTGAAGATGAGGCCAAAGGAAGGGGTACCAAATCTGATGAGGCCAGTATGGGGCAATGAGAATCAGCTTGCTTCCCAATGAGCTGGCTTTCTGGAGAACCTTGGATATTAGAGGAAAGGGAGGGAAGGCATAAAGAAATCCTGAGGGCCATTCATGTACAAGTGCATCCCTTGGTGACTCCCCTGGAGGGGGGATCAGGGCAAAATAGCTGCTGCATTTGGTATTCATGGATGTGGTGAAAAGGTCACAGCAAGGCTGACCCCATTTTCAGAAGGTCATCTCTATCTCTTGTTTTAGGGACCACTAGTGAGGCAAGAGAATTGCTCAGCTGAGTTTGTCTGCTATCACGTTGGATTTCCCCGGGATGTGCATTGCTATCAGAAAGCTTTGGGAAGAGATTGCCCATTGTCATACTCTGAGGGCCACTCGGGAAAGGGAGTAAGACCTGGTCCCGCCTTGTTTATGTTCCAGACAGCCGACATGTTGTCTGTCTGTATTGCAATTGTACCCAGCGGGAGAGAGTTCTGGAGTGACTGCAACGTCAAAAGCACTGCTCTCATCTCTAGGATATTGATGTGCAAATGGGTCTCCTGATGCTGCCAAGTGCCTTGGACTGTCCTTCCCAGATAATGCCCCCTACCCTATCTAGGAGGCATCCGTGGTCACTGTGGCCACAGGCTGTGGGGAAAGAAAGGGTTGACCTGATGTCACATGATTGGAGTGAAGCCACCAGCAAAGGTCCTTCTTGCAGGACTCTGTTAACAAAATTTGGTGAGACATGGGTAGTTCCTGCAGAGACCACTGGGTGAATAGTAGCCACTGCAGAATTCTTATGTGCATGCATGTTTGTGGAACTAAACTTATCGCTGCTGCCATGGTTCCCAAGACTTTCAAAACTGTCCTTGCCTGTACTCTTGTTTTGGAGAGAAGGTGGGAGATTTGCTGTCTCAGAACTAAGACTATTTCAGCAGGAAGTTTTGCCATCATGTTTATTGTGTCTAGATCTGCTCCTATAAACATGATACGTTGCGATGGCAACAAGGCAGATTTTTTTGTAATTTATTGTGATTCCCAGGTGAGAGCAGAGAGAGAGAGAGAGAGAGAGAGAGAGAGAGGTGTCTCTTGACTCCAGTAGTAGATGTTTGGTGGTGACAGTTAGGAGCCAGTCATCTAGATACAGAAACACACAGATTCCAAGACATTGCAGGGGAGCCATGACTACTGCCATGCACTTGGTGAACACTCTGGGGGCTGTAGTGAGATGAAAGGGCAGAGCTTGAAACTGGTAATGACTGGCTCCCAGCTGGAAGTGCAGATGACTCCTGGATGGCCTGTCCATCTTTATGTGGTAGTAAACATCCTGGAGATCTATAGAGCACATCCAATTCTCTTTTTTCAAAAAGGGAAGACTCCACTGCGATGTTACCATCCAGAACTTGGTCTTTTTTACTGATTTGTTTAAACTGCTGAGATCAAAAATTGGTCTCCAGTCTCCTGTTCTTTTTGGCACTAAAAGAATTTTGAGTAAGTTCCGGATCCTATTTGGTCCATGGGGACTCTTTGGATGACTCTTTTGTCTAGCAACTTTTGAATTTCTAAATTTGCTTGATCCCTTTGATTGGGTGGGATGTCTGGGGTTTTCCTTATGCTTGGAATAGGAAGAGAAAAGGGTATGGAGTATCCTCTGGATATAATACTTTGTACCCACTTGTCTTTTCTTATTTCCAGCCAGGCTTTTAGGTACAAAGATAATTGACCCCTGACCTCCTCTAGAGATGGACAGATGGGCCTCCCTTCAGGAGCACTGAAAGGGCCTGCCATGGAAAGAATCCCTGTCACCCTGGTTTTGTGGATCCCCTCTGCTGCATGGATGGCACCTTCCATTTGTACTTTCTCCTCTGCCCCTAGGGGAAGAGTCACCTCATGTGTCCTGAAAACCTCTCTGGGATTTATGGAACCACATCTTCACCCCCTTCTGGCCTTTTGGATAAGGTCTAGAAGGTACAGAAAAATGGACTCCTATGGCAGAGACAGTTTTTCCTTCTTGTTCACACCTGGTTAGTGTCTCCTTAACTTTTAGCTCAAACAAGAACAAGCCATCAAATGGGGAATTAATAAAAGAAGATTTTAAAGGTTCCACAAAGTCGCCAAAGCACATCCAGGAATGTCTCCTTAGGGAAATTCCTGAACCCACTGCTCTGCTCACTCCGTCTGCTGCATAACAAAAGAGCCTCATGGAAGAGTTGACCATAGAATTTATGGTGGAGAGCTGAGAGGAAACATTGTCTGATACCCCTGCAGCTACTGTACCTTGGAAAGTATCTCCTAGCTCCTTTAGAAGATCTCTATGCAGCCTTCTAAAATACATCAGATAGTTCAGCAATCTAAGTTCAAAAGTCACTGAAGCAAACACGTGCTTCATTTATCTGTCCATCGTACGAGACTCCTTGTTCGGTAGATGGACAGATGAGGATGTTTCAGAAAGTTCCTTTTTGGTGGCTGCTGCCACCGTTATAGCATCTACAGGGACACCCTTGGTCAGGAAGTCTTTATCTGAAGGGGCTGTGATGAACATATTTGGCCTCCTAGGGACAGGCTCCACTGCATCTGGAGACTCTCATGTCTTTCGACTAACTAGTTCCATAAGTTCATCAAAAGGCAGAGACACCCAAGTGGCTGATGGGTAAGACCCAAAGGCCTTCAGGTAAACGGACTCCTTATAAGAAGGGTTGATGGGCTTCCAGCTGCCTCTCTGTTTAAGGATTTCTAGGGTGCCTGTGAAGGAGACATACCCAGAGAGCGTCCGTGGGGACATTTCCGACTCATTGAGGTCTTTGTCAGAGGTGACTGACTCCTCTGGGGAGTCCAAATGCTTCCTTTTGCAGATTGTCTTACAAGGGTCCTCTTCAGAAGCGTATTCTGCAGAGGTTTTGAAAGAGAGGGCTTCAACCATTGGGGTACCCTGAGGCCTAGGATCCCCCCGGTCTGTGGATGTTGTGGTGCAGAGATGGACACTGATACCTTAGGGGGAGGAATGTCAGAACCCCTGAGTGGAGCTGTCTGAGGAGACACCACCCTCCTCATCAGCTCGAAAGCCCCCATCCCCCTGATCTGAAGATACCTCCGTCTCTGAAGAGCACAAAGAAATCCCCAGAACCAAGTGGGGTAGCTCTGAAGTCAATGTAGGAGCAGAGCTCATCCATACCGAAGCCATGAGAGTTAAGTTTGGATCTGAGAAATATCCAGTCCAACTCCCCTCCCTAGACCTGACCGGAGAGCATTGGCTCCTAACTTCTCAGACAGAATCGAGGATTTCGGAGCAGACATCAGTTCTGAAGATGCCAGGATGGTTCTCAGCACCTATGGTTCCACAACAGTTGGTTCCAAGCATTCCAGCTCCGAGGTCCCAGGTCAGCTTGGAGGAGGAATCAATGTCAGTGGAATAGTCTTGGCTGGCTGTGAATCCCTGTGGTTGGATCTGAAAGGAGTGTGGCCACCGCCGGTGTCTTTAGAAGTCTATGCACCACCCTATCCATATCATCATCTGAAAGACTCCTGGAGGACTTAGAGGAGAGAGTAGGGGATCTGATTAACTGCAAAATAGGTGACCTCAGAACAGGACTAACGGGCTCCGATTCTTGGGACCATCTCCTGAGTTCAAACTCCATAGACACCAAAACAGCTGGCACCAATGAAGCAGATTTTATCAGTTCTGAAATAGTCGGAGCCAGAGATACAATTTTGCTTAATTTTTTGACAGGCTCCGAATGCCCCAAAGAGGGAGAAGATCTTTTAGTGGATTTGTCCAATTTAGATGAAGGTGATTTCACTGATCCTGAAGTGCTCGGACCTTCTTCTATTGCTTCCTGGAAGGGGGACTTCAATAAGCCTCTCACAATTAGCTTGTTTTTTCACTCTAGTAGTACTCTAGAGCTGAATGAGTGACGTATCGAACATGATCTCTGAACATGTACTGCTCCCAAACAATAGACACAAACACTATTGGAGTCCATTATCGACATCTTCTGGCTGCATTTACTACACTTTTTAAAGCCCGAAGGCTTAGTTTCCTTATGCTCCTTGAACATGTTTAAAATCACAGTCCACACACGCACACAATAGCAAAACAACAACTACTAAATCCCTACAGTATAATATATAAAATATCAAACAAACTTCTTTTTTTTTTTTTTTAGAAATGTCAACCAAGACAGAAGGAAAAGAAGTTAGGTTGCCATCTAACTAGAAATGGGCAGCGGCAGCCCTCTAAGCCCCTTTTATTTAAACAGTAGGAAAACTATTAACAATAAACAATAACAAGATGCCCTCAAACTAAAATAGGCAGTGGCAGCTCTCTAACTTAAATGGGCTAATGCCTTTCTATTTTACTCTAACAACAGTAATTGTAGGAAAAGTTAACCCGGATAGGGAGAAACAAGGCCTACCAAAAAAAAAAAAAAAAAAAAACGATGGTCAGAAGCAATGACACAGCAATGAATATTCCTAACTAGCTACAATACCTACAAGAATAGTAAATTCTCTAACTTTGTTTTAAAGTAAAACAAGAACATTTTTAGAGAAAAAAGGATAATAATGATAATAAAGGTTAGTTCACTTAGCCAGAACCAAGATGGAAGCCTCCAATCTGTTTAGCAGCAAACAAGATTTGGGGAGCTATGCTAGAGCATGATGGGATAGGGATACGGCCACAAGCCTGTGGAAGACCTCGAGCTTTAGTATATGGCCGAGTCAGAACTGAGGATCAGTTCTGAACCCAACCAGTAAGAATGAAGGTGAGATAGGACAACATAACATCATAATATTTACCTGAGATGTTCTGAAAATAAATTTACCTGGTTATGTACAGAGAGTATGCTTGCCTTATCAAAAAAAATCATAGCTTACAAATGACAGAAGGTATTTGTAACTGAAGTAGCTGCTTATAACACCCTATATTCAGCTTGCTTTTCTGTAGAAATACTCATCTTAAAACAGCCTTTTCATTGCTAGTAGGGAAAAAACTGCAAAATAAGTATATGCATATTTATTTAGTAGATAGGGTAGCTCTTAAGAGAGACTTGTAGATTTTAATCTTGGATATGGGAAAGTGCAGCACTATAAAGATGTGAGCACAGCATGGAAATTTCCAGCTACATTTTTCCCTCAGTCAGAGCAGGATCATGGTCAAACGAGACTAGGCAGGGTAATGGACCAACCCCCCCCCCCCCCCCACACACACACACACACACACTCACACACACACAGCCATCCCAGTGTCCCATTATTTGGATGACTCTCCCCAGTTAGCTTAAACTCTGTACAAACCTGTCAGTGTGCATACTATTCCCTTCTTTACTTTTACAGTGATTGCATGAATTCATATTTAAATTAAAACTTCTAAACAAAATGAAACATTCTCAGATTCAAAACAGACAAAGTTATAAGAGAGTAAAAGTGTCTTTCCATTAAACTCACATTTAGTGAAAATGTATCTGACAACCCACTAAACTACAAGAGATGTGCTGGGATTTAAACTCAAATAAAATATAGTGAACTACTAATTAATTTCTATGTGAAGGAATTCAAAAGACAAATGCATAATGCATATGCTAACAGCCTGGGATAGTACTAGAGTTAAGCGTCTCTTTTCAGGAGCAGCCCAGGAATACTGTCTGGTGAAGTAACTTGGCAGAGTCATATGGAAGATAAATAAAGGAAAAGGGGAATCAAACCATTTGCTACAGGAAGCATCTTTTTTTTTTTTTACAGTTCAAAACCTTACTCATCTACACCAAGTGTTACAGAAACTGTTGTAGCCCAACCAGTGCATTTCACACCTGTGTACCTGCTAAAAACAAGCTAAATTAAAAATATATTAATTGTAAAAATATTCACATTAACTCAGACTTCATGCTATCTACTTTATTTGTAGCTAAACAATGAACACACTGTCAACATTAAAGAAGCCAAGGATCACATCCAAAAAACATGACTCATGTAATAATGCTCCTGTTTACTACAACCGATTTCCTTCCTTTGTACCATAACTACTCTGGTTCTTAGGTAGTTACTAAGCTTGCAGTCCAGGAGATCATTGAAGAGCCTAGCCCAAACTTCTGGTTGCCCTACATCGTCTGGATAATTGACGTGTTCAAAAACAGGGCATAGATATGAAGCCAAATCAGAGATGTTCTGCAAAACTTAAGACAGATAAAAGCAGACTACACTGAATCACTTAAAAAGTTAGCAAAACAACAGATTTTGAATCAACATGTATTTTGTGAACCACAAAAACTGTACAACTCTGACTGATTGCAATCCTGGGTGATTAACCAAAGAAAACAAACAAAAAAAAAGGTCTGGCAGCTGGATTAAGGCTCTTGCCTCTGGTACCCAAGACACAGGGTTTAACTCTATGCAAACCTCATATAGATTATATTGGGATATCTTAGTTTTGGCATTACTGTCTGCTTTTGTCTGTCAGAGACATGGGGGCCAGACCTGGGGTGAATTTCCAATGTTCCATCTGTTGGTCAAGGTTATGCTTAAATAGAGTTAGGAATGGACTCTGCTGTTCATGGATGGGGAGCCTATTCCACATTATGGGAATCCTCTGAGACACATACCTATCTCGCCAACATGTCAATTAGTCTGCAGATATGTAGATTACACACCTATCCAATAACCAGACATGACCAAAGGTGGGAATAAAACCCTATCTCTTGTGTCTATGAGTTAAACACATTAACCATTATACCAACCCCCATACCTCTAATCTGTCCACAGATTTGTAGAATGTCCTTATTTTCCTCTCGTTCATAAATCTTTTAAATGGCATCAGGATTTCTTTCGTCAGTAATGCCAGACATTAGAATTTCGTTATTCTTATTTGATCAATAAAATAGCCAAAACATAATTCAAAGAATCATGAACAGAACCATGAAGACACTATTTTCTCCATTCTGCCTCTTGTATTGAACTAATGTACTGTGAAAGTGTACAGATGTATGTGTCATATGCATGTACAGTACATTCGCTTTCAAGGTAGAAGGTGGAAGGACACTGAAGATCTGTTCTACAATCACATTATTAAAGAAAGGTAATTTTTTTCTCAAATAATTTTTTTTATAATACCAATAACATATTTCTAGATGTGGATATCATAAGATTTACTCAGATCCTGCTATGGGTATTACTAAAAAAATAGAGTGACAGATAGATACATAGACTGATGTATGTGTGTGGGGGGTGTATGTGTGTGTACAGAGAGAGATAGATAGATAGACAGAGAGAAAGAGAAATATCTTGGATTTATCCTTGCCCTTGTAGTATGGGTTATTGCTGTAAAGGGTCTGAAAAGGTCTAGTTCACTTTTCTAGTTAATGAATTAATGGATCAGTGAATTAATGAATGAATAAATAAATCAGTAATCAACCGCTAGTTCAATAAATAGACATGAACTTCTAGTTCTTATATATTTATTTATTTGCTGCAAACCAAGTAAGGACATATAACAAGAGATCAGTTCACATAAATGATTTGGTAGCAAGGGAACTTGTTTCCAAAGAGTCATAGTACAAAAAGAAATGTTGTCAGCCAGAACTGTGTCTGCAAGATGTGTCAAACTCAGTCAAAGCTCATTGATCCAATGTGTTAATCATCTCCCTTTTCCTTTCCATGTCTTTCCTGCATCTCAGCATTCTTTCATCCATGTTTGATTTATTAATTACATGTGTGTGTGGCACCTTCAATTCTGCATAGTATTTTAAATTCACCAGCTGCTGCTGTTTCTTTTCATGTTTCTAAGGCATTCCATGACATCAAACACATTATTCCATATTATTAATTCAAAAAGTCTGCTGTGGTGTCATTAATAATCTGGAATGTCCAACTAGCTTGAAAAATGAAAGCAATAGTTATTGACGTCATGGGTTAAGGGGTTGATATTGTGACAGAAGCATAACACTAAATACTTAGCAAACACACAGCCAGACTACATTTTAGGACAGCTAAAGGAGACAATATTAGCACATATAAAAATCTAAATGCTGGTCTTTTCCAACTGAAAGGCAAAGCTTAAACTAATGAATGGAAATGATTTTGTTTATGCATAGCAGATAACAGTAATGGCATCCTTAAATCTTACCAGACTAGAATTTGTTACAGATGTTTACAGAACCTTAACATATTTGTAACTATTATGTACAGCTAAAGCAATACATAATTCAATGCCTCCCCAAACAAATTTTAATTGGGCAAAATTGGGTAAGTATATAAGGCTCACAAAAGGATTATTTAGCCTAAGATAAGATATAAACAGTGCCTGGGTACTTTCTATAGCTCCTGAAATAGACTACATCAAGAGATTTGCTGAACAATCGATGAACAAAGACTTTTTCCTAGACAGGAAAGATTAGCATCTGATTGTACCTTCATTGTGATGGTTATTGAGAATGTTTGGCCCTCAGACGTAAAGCTCAGTAGCCCTACCTACCTATGATCATCTCTCATTGGATTGTAAAAAAATACATCACAAAGAGTGGTGTCATTTGGGTGATTGGAAAAGACAGAAGAATACAGTCCAATCTAGCTATCTTGCACATTGTCTGATGTGTGACATAATTGTTATATTCAAGGATGGCAGTAAGCAAAAATTAAGCAGGTATTTCTCAGTGCCCTGTGTAGACTTCCTCTTTTTAATTGATACTGTATTTTCTGACCCCGCGGTGGTGGTGCTGCGGTAGCATTGTCACCTCACAGTAAGACGCTGATCGATTCGACTCTCAGCTAGAGCATTTTCTGCGTGGAGACATGCGTGAATGGGCATACCTTAGCTGAAGGTTGTGCATCAGGGCTGGCAACTCGGCACGTAAAAATCAACTGCCAAACATTAGCGGACCGGAGTTCCACTGTGGCGACCCCTAACCGGGAAAAGCCGAAAGACACAACAACAACAACTGTATTTTCTGACCGAGATATTATAAGTCCATTTTCACAAACTCCTGGAAAGAAAAGTTCCACTGTTATAAGTAGAATACATACCGTATATAAAACTACAGATAACTTTATATTTATTAATATAATAAACAAAATGCATGACAGACAATATTAGCTAATAATAATAATACAGAGGATTATGATCATCTCGCTGATCATAACCTGCTTATTATGTGTTCAAGACACATTTACCAAGAAATTGAAGAGAACACATAATACAGGGTTATGATCAGTGAGATGATCATAATTCTTTGCAGTGCATGGAACTTTATCTGCTCCGTGTACTATTAGTTAAAGGGAAAAATTGCTAATTGTTCTGTTAGTTTTCAAAGCAATAAAACACTTAGCTGATGTACAACAGAACATGTGTATGTACCTTTAAGAAGCATTCCAAATGTAGGCATGTGCATATATACAATGAGCACGTGCAGGCAGCAGTGCCATTTTGAGAGAACTGCCAGAGTATTAACATGTATGAGTGTGGTAGTCAGTCTGTTTATAAGTTCATTTAAGTTTAAGTTACAAAGCCTCATTCCTGATGTGCTTGTGTATAATAAAGCTGCTTGAACTGAACCCACAACAGCTTGTCTGTTGTATCCTGACTGGACAGGCAACATGGATTAAGAGAACAACTTCTTCATGCCATGAGGTGCATTGTTAAAGGTGAAGGTATATTGAGCTGGTTGAGTGAAACAGAATCCAAATTATCAAAAAAGGGCAAGAAACAAACTTAAGTTAAGCAAAACTTGCACAAATGATTTATTTTGCAAAGAAAATGAAATGGAGCATTCGTAAGGCACAAAACGCATTATTAATTAAACAAGTAGCACAAAACATGTTATTAATCAAACGAAAGGCAGGAAACATTATTAATTCAATGAAATGTTCAAAACCATGATATTTGATAGAACTAGCAGAAATATTCATATGGGGTTCAGAATTACCTCCAATTTGCATAACAAGCATGTTTAAAGTAAAACAAGCACAAGAAAAGTATAATGAGCAGAATAAGAGGTTAAAAGGGTATAACAAGCACAATAAAAGGGCAAAATAAGCTTAACAATCAAGGCAACTGCATGTTTTTTAGTAAAAGACCGTGTTTGGGCACAAACTACTATTTTGCATTAACTGAAGCCATTCAAACCATAACTAGAGTTGTTCGAAGTATCTCAGAGTGTGCAAAGTGTTTGCAGAGTATGTGCTTTATTATGATGCAATTATTTCAAACAGTTTGTTGTGTGCAAAGTACAGTTATATTGCAAAATGCAGTCATAGTACAGCCATTTTGAAAAGTTTCTTGTGCTGTCTATATTAATTTGAGAGTGCCACTATTTCAAAGCATTTCCTACACTGTTAAGGAATGGTTTCACAAAGTACAGTGATTTTAAAGTATTCTTGTGCTACGGAGACTTATTTGGCAGAGTGCAGTTATTTCAAAATCTGTTGTGCTATTGGGCATAATTACAAGGTCAAGCATATATTTATATGTGTGTATGTTCATACATAATTCCAAGCACCTTCACTACTGTGGGTTGATATGGCAGAGGCATTTTGCAGACCCAGTCCACTTGTGTTTGATCATAATATAGCAGAGAATTGGAGAGTATTTGAGCAGAAATACGATATTTTCATAAAATCAGCTTTTTTTCTGACAAAGATGCACATACAAGGGCATTCATTTTGCTTGACTTAGCTGAGTGAGAAGACATTGAAAGAGAGTGTTCATTTGTGTATGCACCAGAAGTATATGCAGGAGAGAGGGAAAACACTATATTGTTGTACCTGTGAATTAAGGGAAAACCTTGAGTGCTTGCAAAATAAATTTAGACAAATGTGCAACCCCCAGATAAATGTTACATTAGAGAGGTACTTATTTTATACAAGAGACCAAATGCGAGTGAAACTTTTGCAGCTTATATCACTGACTTGAGAAATATGGCTAAAATGTGCAGATTTGGTGATTTGAAAGATGAGTTAATAAAGGGCAGGCTTGTGTAAGGTGTTAATAATAGTGCAGTGAGAAAGATTTTGCTTCGTGACAGTGATTTAATGTTAAGCAAAGCCATAGAGATTTGTCAAATCTATGAACTCACAGAAAGACACACAAGTATGCTTGTAAGTGATAAGAGCATGATTTTGGCAGCCTCCAGAGCAAACACAGACAGCATGCAGCATGTGGCAAGCTGAAACATGCCTAAGCATACGACAGTTGCAACACCTGTGGGTTTTCCTGAGAGATCCCATAACTTTCTAGCAAGTTCCAAGACTAGCTCAGTAAAAATGACATGCTAAGTACAATATAAGGGTGAGTCAGTAAAACCCAAGTCAAGTCTTATTGTTAACTGTTGTAATTGTGGAGCTAACCATGAGTCTAAAAGAGAGAAGTGCTTAGCATTTGGTCAGTAATGCCACAAGTGTAAAAAATGGAACCACTTTCAAAAGTTTTGTAAATTAAGAAAGCCTCATTCAGTTATTAAGAACGGTCACTCAAAAAAGCCAGTTGATCATATAGAGAGATGCAACCCTACTTTCTATGTAGATGGTGTATCTGTGGTCAGTGAAAATGTTAATGCAGTAGATTTGCTGGCAAAGAACAAAATATTTTGTAATGTCCTGATCAATGGTAAACCCACGTAGCTCAAAGTAGACACTAGTTCAAAGTGTAATGTAATGTCAACAGAAACATTTGCTAAAGTGAGAGCTGGTGAGCAACTTAATTTGGTTAATTGTCCAAAGTTTGTTGCTTATGGAGGTGAAAATATTCAAACTGAAGGCTCAGTAGTGCTTTCATGCTATTCAGCTGGGAAATGTTACAGCTTGAAACTTTATGTAGTCAGAAGACCTGTGCAGTCATAATTAGGTCTCAGAGGCAGTTTGAGAATGAAACTGCTTTCTTTTACCAAAGAAGTACATCATGTAAGCACATGTCTCGGTTCCAGTTTCACTGATACTATTTTCTCAGACTATACTGATGTTTTCGAATACAAGCTAGCCAAACTTCCTGTTGTGTACTCCATGAAAGTAGACCCCGAGGTCAGTCCAGTGGTCAGACTAGCAAGGCAAGTTCCAATAGCTATGCAGGACAAAGTCAAGGTCCAGTTAGACAAAATGGTGCAAGCTGTGATTTGTCCAGTCACATTACCAATTGAGTGGGTATTTTCCATGGAAGCTGCTCATAAGAAAAAGTCAGATGAAATCAGAATATGCATTGACCCAAGAGACTTTAACAAGGCATTAGAGACCTCATCATCTTATGTGTACAGTGGAGGAGATTGCCATCCTCATGCCAAATGCCACTGTTTTTTCTGTCTTAGATGCAAACAGTTCATTTTGGCAAGTAATGATTGATTGCAAATCTTCACTACTGACTACATTCAGTACCCCATTTGGTAGATACATATTCCTCAGGATGCCTTTTGGAAAAATTCTGCCAGTGAAGTCTTTCAGAGTGCAATGGAGAACATTTTTTGGGCTATCCATGTGCTATAATAGTTGATAATTTACTTGTTGGAGGCAATGGTGAAGCAGAGCATGACAGAAACCTCAGGAAAGTTCTGGACACAGCACATGAAGTGAACTTGAAGCTTAATCCTCTGAAGTGTAAATTCAGACTACCAGAAGTTACTTATGTAGGTCATTTATTTACCAGTACAGGCTTATGACCAGACCCTTCCAAGCAAGCAGCCATTCTTGAGATGCCAGCCAAAGACAGTGTCCAAGCCATGCAGTGTTTTCTTGGTATGGTTAACTATTTGGGCAAATTTATCCCTGACTTTAGTGTGTTATCAGCACTTTTAAGAGAGCTGACACGCAAAAATGTTGCCTGGTCATGGTTAGAACAACACCAAAGAGCACTCGATAACCTCAAACAGCAAATTGCCAACCCTCCTACATTAAGGTACTATGATGCCCACAAACCAGTAGTTCTTTCCTGTGATGCTTCAAAGTTCGGTCTTGGTGCAGTTATTCTTCAAAAGGCCAGACCTGTTGCCTATGCATCTAGAACTCTTACCCAAACCGAGATGCAGTATGCTCAAATTGAGAAGGAACTTTTGGCAATTGTGTTCGCATGTTCGAAGTTCCATGATTATATTTATTGCCGAGCTATCCAAATCGAAACTGATCATCAGCCTCTAGTCACTATTTTAAAGAAGCCTATGAAATCAGCTTCAGCAAGACTACAAAAAATGATGCTCAGATTACAAAAGTACAATTTCAAAATGATCTACACAAAAGGTAAACCTCTTTATCTGGCTGATACTTTATCCAGATCACCCAGAAATACCATGGAACAGCTTGACACGGAGAATTTTAACTTTGATGTCATGAAAGTGCATAATTTTTCTACCATGAGACTTGATGAGTTGAGAAATCATACAGACTGATCCAGTTTTTCAAAAGCTCAGCCATTTCATCAGTGTAGGATGGCCGTCAAAGCAATCTAGTGTACTGCCAGAAGTGCAACCTTACTTTCCATGCAGAGATGAGATGCTGATGGAAGATGGTATCATTTTCAAAGGCCCCAAAGTTGTTGTTCCTACTTCCTTACAACATGAATAAATTCAGATTTTGCATCGTGGTCACCCAGGTTCTGACTCTACCAAAAGAAGGATGAGAGGATTAGTATTTTGGCCTTCTCTATCAAAAGACATTGATAAAGTGCTTTCTTCTTGTTCAGTATGTAATAGTACTAAGCTGCATTTGCAAAAAGAGCCACTTCAACTAAGCCAAATTCCTGACCTACCTTGGTCAACAATTGTCACTGACATATTTGAGTGGAATAATCAGCATTACTTAGTGTTGGTAGACTCTTATTCGAACAGGTTTGAAATCGATTTGCTACCTAATCTAACATCTAGTGCTGTTATTACTAAGATGAAACATCATTTCTAAGTCCATGGTAGTCCATGCAAAGTTATTTCTGACAATGGTACCCAGTTTACCGGTCAACTGTTTCAGAGATTTGTAAAAGAGTGGGACTTTATCCATGTTACTAGTAATCCTGAATACCCACAGTCAAATTGCTTTGCTGAACATGCAATACAGAGTGCAAAGCAATCACTAGAGAGGTCAAAACATGACAATACTGACATTTTCTTGAATTTACTTAAGCTCAGAAATATAGCCCATGACAACCTACTTGGCTCATCTGCTCAGAGACTATGTAGACAAACCAGAACAAACTTGCCTATTAGTTCTAGTTTGTTGATGCCTAATGCTAAAAACAACAGAGCAATCAAAGCCCAACTTTTTAGAAAGCATTCTTCTCAGAAGTCCAGCTATGATAAAATTAGCAGATTTCTTCATCCATTAAAAGAAGGAGAGACAGTGAGGATGTGAACATTGAAAGGCTTTTATCGAATTGGTCAAGTGAGAGGTATATGTGCCAAACCGAGATCCTACTTAGTGGAATATGAGGGTATAGAATACAGGAGAAACTGCAGGTATCTTCTTCTTGTATCAGAAACAATATCACAGCATTGTACTTGTGATACAGACTCTAGATCTCAGAGCAACCCTGACAATGTTCATACCAAAGAACATGTCTCAGTATCCATTTCCATTCCTGATAATGTCCCAGTTGTCCCCAAAGCTGAACATTCCTTTAAGACAGTCCCTGTTGCTAGATCCAATTCTGACTTTTATGTTACACGATCAGGCCATATTACTAGAACTAGGGTAAAATACACAGCAACCTGGACATAATTGTTTTACATGTGTCTGATTTTGTATGACTGCAAGTCAAAGAATTAGTTCTGTATAACTGAATGTCAAAACATCATTTCTGTATAATTGCATGTCATTGAATACTGTCATTTGATGTATGAGCTATTTCTCAAAGAGGGAGAATGTAGAACAGAGTGTGTGTATGTACCTTTAAGAAGCATTTCCAGATGTAGGCACGTGCATATAAATAGTGAGCACGTTCAGGCAGCAGTGCCATTTTTGAGAGAACAGCCAGAGTGTTAACATATATGAGTGTGGTAGTCGTCAGTCTGTTTATAAGTTTATTTAAGTTTACGTTACAAAGCCTCATTCCTGATGTGTTTGTGTGTAATAAAGCTGCTTGAACTGAACCACAACTGCTTGTCTGTTTTATCCTGACCAGACGAGCGACAGCAGACACTGTCAGAAAGGCAATATAATACTGTCCATCAAGTCTACACTTACCTTTAATGGCTGTGTACTGTCCAGATTTTCATACAAATTCCAGATTATTGCTTAATATTTTTGGTCTGTTCCTCATAAAATCTGGTTTTCAGAAAAACCACTGAGGACTGAAGTCACTAAATAATGGCATACATTTGAGTTTCAGAGTTCTTAACCTTCACATTCCGCAGGCAAACATATCCTGTTATTTTAGCAACTTTCTAAGTTTTTTTTTAATGGAATATTAGGGACATATTTAGGGTATGGACAGCTGGCAGAAACAAATCTTTTGCTCTGCTGCCGTCATTTGCTAGTCTTGCAGATTTTACTGCCAAGTGGTACACTCGACCTTAATGACATAAGCAGGGGGTGCTTAACAATTGCTAAGGTCAGCTTTCTCATCTTTCTGGCACTAAATTGTTTTTTTTTTCTGCATATCAAAGCATAATCATTATGCCCCATGCACTAAAATAATATAAAATACTGACAATTCATAGAGAACATGAGTCTGTCATACTAAATAGCTTTACCACTTGACTTAATCAAAATCAGTTATTACATGATAGAGCCAGACGTGAATAATATGTACAATGGCATGACATGCAGTATGTACAGGCAAGATAAAGAAGTTATGTACTCACCAGTAGTCCATCTCACCCTTCATTCTTACACATGGGTTTGGAGCTGATCCTCGGCTCCGACTCAGCCTATTACAAAGCTCAAAGTCTTCTAGTTGGCTCGTGGCTAGGTAGGTATCCCATGGTGCACCAGTACAATCCCCAGATCTTGCTAAACTATAGAAAGACAGAACTAAAGCTATCCAGAAAGAACAACAATATTGAAAGGTCTCCACCTGTTAGGGAAAAATTATCCTGTCCTGTCTCCAGATCCTTCCTTGAGACTGTGTGCAATAAATTTTATTCATCTGCCTTCTCCTGTTGTTTGGTCTATTTCCTGGTTGGACTGCTACCTGCATATTCGAGTTTGGTGTTCCTAAATAATACACACAACTCAGTGTGCCCATCTGTTAAGGACATTTTTTGTGTGCAAAAGTCATACTTCTTAAACCTAGACTCTTTAGTCTCTTTGGTTGAATCCTTAGACATTATAGCAAAATTGTCATAACCAAACACTACTGCTATGAAGAAAACACAATTTAAATGTAAATCTTCACTAAAGGTAAATCACACAGCAGGAGGAAAAGACGAAGTGTTTTGTTTTTTCTTTTTTTTCTTTTTTGGAAAGAAAAGGGAAGGGTTAGAGGAGAGGTCTCTAATTTAAATGACGGTCTTCTCTAACCTGAGGAGACTCCTGTAACTTAAACGGCGAACCCTTATAAAGATAACAAGGAAGGAAGGGGAAGGAGAGCCCTCTAACTAAAATGGCTAAAAAACAAAGAATCCTCTAACTTAAACAGATTTGTAGAAAATGGGGAAGCAAAAATCAGCTGAGAAAGGGAGAAAGGCCTGAGAGGGAATAACAGCCTACACAGAAGCAGCAAAAAAAAAAAAAACAGCAGAAAAACCAACCACTCAAAAACACACCAGAAGATTAAGCAAAAATGGTTAAAGTACTAAGAATTTGACACAAAGTATCTTAATAAAAGATGAAAACACCACGCCACAGCTGTAAAAATCTCAGATAAATCCACGATTTAATAAAAGGTAAGCACTTTCACACTAATTCGTGCTTCTTCAGACCATAAATAAAAAGGAAGAGAAAAAACAAGTCCCATTAAATAAAATACATCAAGATAGTTAACCAATGAAGGCCAACAAACAATTAAAAACAATTAAGAACCAATCAATTACTATTTAAAGAGCCTACACTCTTTTAGCACAGGTGTAATGCAGATCCTACCATTGATACCAGGTAATTTCTCAGCTTGTAAGCGAATAATCCAGTCAAGCTCTCGTCCTTCAGTATATTTCCTAAAATTACCACCACGCACACTACCCCTAACCATCTCTACAACCCTAAACCCAAAAATATGGTTGATACCATAATTGGCACACTGTTTAGCCAAAGCACTGTGCATGTCTTGTCTACTGATGCTATACAGATGTTCCCTTATCTGCTTCATGAGGGACCGATTAGTTTTCCCTATGTAGAAACAACTACAGATTCTACAACTAGAGCTTGACTGGATTATTCGCTTACAAGCTAAGAAATTACCTGGTATCAATGGTAGGACCTCCATTAAACCTGTGCTGAAAGAGCGTAGGCTCTTTAAATAGTAATTGATTTGTTCTTAATTGTTTTTAATTGTTTGTTGGCCCTCATTGGTTAACCATCTTGATGCATTTTATTTAATGGGAGTTGTTTTTTCTCTTCCTTTTTATGTATGGTCTGAGTCTAAAGAAGCACGAATTAGTGTGAAAGCACTTACCTTTTATTAAATCGTGGATTTATCTGAGATTTTTACAGCTGTGACATAGTGTTTTCATCTTTTATTCAGATTTGCATTTTGTTGGTTTATACCACTTGCCCTTGGGGGTGTTGCTTTTTTGATACAAAGTATCTTAATACAATAGTAAATATAATAGTAAAAGACAAAACTTAGCCTGAGCCAGTGAAAAGCAATCCCGAAGCTTCAAGCGGCAAACGAGATCTGGGTGACAGTCGCTAGGCATCTTGTATAGCCTCGAGCCAGTGAAAGCTCTTGAGTTTAGTATGTGGCCGAGTCAGAATCAATGCTCAGTTCCGAACACAACCATCAAGAATGAAGGCAAGATAGGACAACATAACATCTTAGTGTTTTCTGAGTCATCTGTATGACGTTACACAGCTAAAGAAATTCATACAAAGCAGAGAAAGTAATTTTGTATAGTCTGACTGAAATCTCCTTTTGTGTAGAAATACATTCTGGCTTGAATCTAGAAAAACAATAGACATTACTTCTGTGAAGAGCACCAAATAAATTACTGCACTGCAAACTTTTAGACAGCATATAAAAATGGTGACTTTTACAAAGTTGTGTCCACCAGATTATCCCCATAACCATGGCTTTTGCAGGCTGTAATAGTTCCATCTGATAATTTCAGTACAGTAGGGTACCAGTAACAATGGTTCATTGTGAATCTAGGCAGTATTTTTCTTCATGTGTTAGAAGAGTGGCCAAAATCTTTCTTTAAGTAGAAGTGTGCATTCCATCCTGAATCTAAACAAAAATGACAGTGGTAGCATTCATGACATGCTCCAAAAATAGATTAACAATCTCTATAATGAACATCTCAGAGATTGGAAGACAATTGTCACTATGTATACGACTGTCTCATAGATTTGATGGGTTTCTTTACAAATGTCTCAGGTTATCCATTTACTCATGTTATGAGGAATAGCATAAACAGGGTGGATTTTCTATAGGATGTCCAGTTGCCTCTCACCATTCAAAAACATGCTGGTTGATTAGTTACTTTAAACTTGACCATTAATATTATGTTTAGATTATTTTTTTCTATATGTGTTTTCACAGTGTACCTGCTGACCAGAAAGCCTTCCTCTACCTGCTATACCCATTAATTTCTCCATCCTAGGTAACCCCTATTGAGGGTGAGAGCTGGCCAGGGGTGGTTCCATACAGGCAGTCTCAGCGGGGGTTTCTGAATTTGTCTGTATCCTGTCAATCAGAACATATATTTGTTAGGTCTATCCTTTTCCACTGAATGGATGGGACACATAATCCACATCACCACAGTGACCACAATACCCTCCCATATGTAGGTACATACTCTTGTGAAATGTGTAATGAGTGCTGCAGACAAAGCAAGATGTGGCTGAACGTCAGCCCCAGGTACTGCCTCTTGTAGTGCAACCCTGGAATGCACTCTGCATTCAAGGAAGGGCATGCTCCTTCTCCCCTTCCAGCTCTGTCAAGTACCGAACCAATAGGTGATCTTGGAACACCAGGGTCAAACTTAGGGCTTTATCTGTTTACTTCACATGCGCTGCCTACATTATATAACTCTTGAGCTGTTGTCTTGCACCATGGTTCAGTAAGTTCACACTGATAATTTACTTGCTTGAAAAATAATATTAATCTCAATTAAATATAAGCAATAAAAATGATGACTTTCTACAAGAAAAGTAAATTCACAGAAAATGTAAAGAATTAGCAATAAAAAAGTGGACAGCAGCATTAGTGCCAGTGATTATGAGATGGATTTTCATGGATGGAAAAATGAAAATGTAGACCTGATGTGCAGTAACCTGGAAATGTTATAAGTAAATGACTAAAATTAAAAGTACATTATGAGCATTGTTAACTTTCAAGACTTTGTGGCCAAGGATTTAGATTTCTATGAGATGTTTTTCTCATGAACTACAACATTATCATTTATTAATTTTACTCTGAGCTGTGATTTTTGCAGTCTGTGTAAAATAATCGATTAGAATAAACCTGCATAATAGCAGGGGTATAGTGCATGAAGAAGAGTCATTTAAATATCATACTGAAAATTTGTGTCCCAATTGTTAAAAATATAATATATTAATATATCACTTACCTCATTTGGGTCAGCACCAGAAGGAGTAAAAAGCAGTCTCCAATGTGGGAAGAAGATGTTTATGTAACATCAGGTGGTAAGCATAGATTGGAAGTCCCTAATAAGGCAGTTAATTGATAGCATAGCACTAAACTTTTTTGCTCAATAATCAGGGAAAAATACAAACACAGTGGTGGGTCAAAGACCCAAAATCAGGTACAATTACTAAACAATACTTTAATTCACATAAAAAAAAATAAGACAGCAACAGGCTTTTTATCAATTTGCATTTTGTGAACAATAAGAAGTATAAAACTCTAATGGTTAGCACTATTACCTTTCTCTAATCATCAGTGATTTACCAAAAATCAACTGTTTTAAAAGAGACATCTAAAGATAGGAGGCAAAATCAGGTTTGCTCTGGAAGATCACAGACAGCTGAAAAGTATGGATGGAAGAAGGGAAATAATAAACCATTTTATTTATTAAAAGAAAAAAAAACAGAGATGACTTATCTTTTTCCTTAGACTTTACACTGACATTTGAGCAGCTTTGCTGCATTGTAAATTGTAAAAAAATGTCTTAAGATTGAGTAAGTATTTATAAATGTCTCTGTTTTCAAAACATTTCATTTTTATGAAATGTTATAGAGATAACTATCAGCAAAACATCATTAAATTGGGCTCCTTCCTTCAAAGACAATTGAACAGATACAGCTCCAGATAACAAATTTCAGAAGGCCACTACTACATCAATTTGACCCTAACTTCAAACAACAATACCTCCCTACTGCTTCAAGATATTATTAGTAAGTTCTCAAGAAAAGACATCTGGATAGTTGACCTTAGACACATATTACATGGCATTATGGCAACTAGAGGGAACAGACAGAATAATCTCAAATATGTGCATATTTGTTAGAACAAGTAAAATAATTATAGTTTGGTGTAACATAAAATGACAAGAAATATCACTTTTTTCTGAGTAAAGAATATTATTGAAGATTATCATTGTAAATGTATACACTGTTGATAGAATTCACATGAGTACTGAGTTTGTTAGCCTGGAATGTAAATTGTACAGGTCTGCTGTTGAACTGAATGATGGAAATAGAACACCCAAATGGTTGCATGAGACTGCTTGTGATAACTAGGAAAATATGATCATATCTCTGAAACCATCTGAAAAAAATATAGCAAATTTCTCAGAATAATATGCTATGATCCCCTGCTGCAGAATACACGTAGCTGGTAGTTCCAGATGTAAAGAAGTATTCATAACTTTATCGTTCTGAAATATACTTTACTGCATGTAAATCTAAATTGTTTGGGGACTGACATAACTCCAGTGACACAAAAGTCAATGTTCAGTAATTGATACAGAACTTTTTATTTCTGATATAATTAAAATGCAAAGATGAATGCTAGGGCACTACTGTTTTCTGCATACTTAGTAGAAGCCATACACAACACTCCTTCAATGGAAACAAGGTTGTTGCTGTCTTTCGGCTTTTCCCGGTTAGGGGTCGCTACAGTGGAACTCCGGTCCACTAATGATTGGCAGTAGACTTTCACGGTGCCAAGTTGCCAGCTTGACGCCCAACCTTCAATGAAGGCACGCCCATTCACGCATGTCTTTCGTAATGACACTCGACCCGCTGGGAAGACATGCAGACTCCACACAGAAGGCACTCCCTGCACACTAGCTGAGAATCGAACGGGAGAACCTCTTGCTGTGAGGCAACAATGCTACCGCTGCACCACCGCGGATAAAGCAAAAATGGACTGTGACAGAGAAAGCCTGTGAATCCCTTTCTTTGGTACCTATGTATACATGGCCATACGTCAAGTCTTACATTAAGATTTCATTAAAAAACATTCACACAGTTACAAAAGTGTGCTTGGCTATAACATACACATAAGGCTGCTCTTCTGCTCTTAGGGATTTCAGTGCAATTCATTGTTAAATTATACTATACCCCTTTAGATATTATGTTAGAACTGAAAGAAATCTGCTAAAATATAGAGGATATTTGCTCCTGTTATAAAAAAATATATAGGGCTTTTACTCCTGTTATAAAGACAATTCAGTACAACTGTTTTCTACATCATTCCTGCATATTAAATACTGAACATAATGTAAAATACAGCATTCCTGGTAGAAGTCAAGTATAACTCAAGATGATAGACTGTGACAATAAGGGTCTTAGAACCCTGTGTGCAGTGTGTATATACATATATATATATATATATATATATATATATATATATATATATATATATATATATATATATATATATAAATATATTTTTATATATATATATATGGATTCACTTCAGAAGCTCTAAATACTGAAATCTCGAATTTCAATATCTCGAGCTCAAGAAGTTGAATCCACAAAACAACGAAAACTGAAAACCCCGAAATTCAAAACCTCGAATACCGGAGGTTTTGAATTTCACGTTTTTACTACATACACACACACACTATCCACCACACAAACACACAATCACTCTACTACATGAAAGAAGGGGGGCAGTGCCTCCCACACCCCCCCTACTTAAATATTCTCACTCCGAGGTTGGACTACATACAAACACACACAAAACACCACCACACAAGCTACTTTCTCTTCGCACACACACATCACAGCAACAAAAACACTGACAAACACCACAGCCCCTACCAAACCCCTTAACATACTCACACACTTACCTGAATACATGGACATAGCGGAACTTTAGAAGCATAAAATTCAAAACCTCTGGTATTCGAGGTTTTGAATTTCACACTTCTAAACATTCGCTATTATGTGGATTCGACTTCTTGGGCTTGAGATACTGAAATTCCAGATTTCAGTATTTCAAGCTTTTGAAGTGAACCTATATATATATATATATATATATATATATATATATATATATATATATATATATATTTATACACATGCACACACACACACACACACACATATACATATATATATTTTATATATATATATATATATATATATATATATATATATATATATATATATATATATATATATATATATATATACATATATATAAAAGGCCTTATGTCAGTTTCATTCGAGACTACATTATGAAAATTATGGGTGTAAAGCTACAAAATGCATAAAAGACTGCTAAATGCTGAATTTGACCCTGCCACATTAGCTGCTTCAGACTGTGAAGTTTTAGCCAAGACATATTGCAAATAAATCTCTGGAAAATGTATTCAAGGCCATAAATGTATTTGTATATGGAGCAAAAGTTAAATACAACAAAAACAACACCATCAATGGAAATCGAGTTCAATCTAAAATCTCAGATGGTGACAATGAAGGTCACTGAACTCCTGAATATCCCACCCATGCTTAAAATGTCATACGTCTGTTCATCACAGTGATGCAGTAGGTAGCAGTGTCACCTCAGAAAGAGGTTCTTTGGTTCATTTCTTGCCTGGGGTGGCCTCTACTCAGAATTTGCATGTCCTGCCTAGTTTCATGTGGGTTCTCTCTGGGTTCTCCATTTTCCTCCCACTTTCCAAATACATACAGTAGGTGAACTGGGCACACTAAACTGGCTGTAGGAGTGAGTGTGCATACATGCCTGCATACATATGTGTGCGGTATGGAAAAATAATTGTGGCAGGTCTAGCCACCTAGCAGTGTGAACACTGGCTCTATATAATTGTCACATCTGATGTGACTCCCGACCTCATGCACAAAACTGGGAAAAAGGGGTTTTGGTTGGATGAATGAATTGCTGGATCGATGCCCTTCATAACTGAAATTCAGTAATGAAACTAAAGGTAGTAATAATGTCATGTTCAGCAACAGAATGTGACAAAGACTGCTACTCTTACCTTAAGTATTTTAAGTGTTAAATTTGACCTCATCACTTCAGCTGCATCAAACCATGGCATTTAAGCTTGACATCTCCTGGAAAATATATGTGATTTATTTAGTTGAGATGCAATGAAAACCCAGTACAGATATATTCTAGACCAGTACAGTATTCTACATTCTACAGAGATATTGAATGCAATGCCTCCAATAGAAACTGAGTATAATACAAAACAAACACTTAAAGCAGGGGGCTCTTATTTGATACCTATGTGTAAAAGGCCATATGTCAGGCCCTCTTAGACATTTCTTTATGAAGCTTTGAGGCAGTAAAAACATGTTCAGATGTAAAATCCACTTAAGCCTTCTATTCCACTTGTAGGGATTATAGTGCAGGCAAATATCAAATCTCACCTCACTACTTTATCTGCCTCAAACTATGGCACTTTACCCCAACCTATTTCAACAGAAAAAAAACAACTTTTTTCTTATGAATATATAAGTTTTTTTCACTTCTTATATAATGACAACTCAGTAAAGATGTATATTCTACATATTGAACAGATGTTAAATACAATACCACTGATAGGAACTAGTATAATACAAAATGTCAGACTGTGGCACTGGAGTACCAGCATTTGGTACATAGATATAAAAGGCCATAAGTCAGCCCCTCTTTGAGATTTAATTACAAAACTTCTAGGTACTAACAGTATGGTATTCAGCTACAAAAATTCACCAAAGACTGTTAATTTTCTATTAGGAATGTCAGGGGAGCTGGAGCTCAATACTGAATGTGACCCTGTTACTTACTTCAGCCTCTTTAAACAATGGCATTTAAGCTATGACATGACTGAAATTGAATTTATTTTCTGGAGAAATATATAATTTTTACTTTTAGTGTAATAACAACTGAATGAACACATATTTTGAACATTAGTTTCACCATTTATTTTTATCACAGTCATTTACCCCAATAAAAACTAAGTATGATGCAGACAATGCACCAAAAAGTCATCTTAATCATTTCATTATGTACCCGCCTATGAAGCCATAGTTAACTTCCCTATGATAATTCATATTAAAAGTACCATGGAACTCTAATAGGTACTGATGTACACAAACATTAATAGGATACTAGTGTACTAGAGAATTAATGGATTGGTTTTATTTCAAGAAATATTAAGAATGGGCCTTTTATTTATTTAGTTTTGCAAGTAAAAATTACAGAACTTCCCAGGCATTACTGAAGCCATTAAGAGGAGTTTGACTATACTGCAGCTGCTGAGTTGCCACTGCTGATTTTTAAACTGCTGAGGCTATTTAAAGCCTTTACTACTTAGTTTTCATTTAGCTTTTGAATGATGATACTTTTAAAATACAAGTCTTTCTCTCCATAACTATCTTGTGTACTGGCAGTGAATGGTTAACATAGGTTCATGGGTTCATAGATTAGTACTAAGCTAACTGCCCTTGTGAGCCATTTTAAGCCTAGCCAATTATCCCTTGTGAGATTCATACCCTGCACCTTGTGCTTGTAAGGCAAACAACTTAACCATTAGGCCACCCTCCCAACCTTTAACAGGTTAGGTAATTGTGATGGATGGGGGCACAACAGACATTAAAGTAATACAATTACCCTATAAACTAAAAACTAGACTAGTTCTGACATTTAATTTGATATTATCCTCATTTGATAGAAGAATGTCTTTAATAATATGAGATGTATGGTTCTGTGGGGCAGAGAGATGATATCCTGACTAAAGTTGATCCAGGACTGATTAATGATGTGACTTCTGGAGGAGTAAGCGGGAAAAGGTTGAACTGAGTAAGCAATCCTGGCTCACACATCTTGGAAGGATGGAGGGATGGCAGGTCAGGCCACTGCAAGACTAATAGTCTGTGAAGTCTAAATTTTCTAGCACTGCAGTGTAAGAGCTAGGGATAAGTACCCACAAAGCAGTGGATAAAATCATGCACGTCAGTGAGTGGCCTAGAATATTGGACCTCTACTTAAAGTATCCACGAGAAGATGGATGTATAGCATAAGGAAAATCTTGATTGCTCTCCAGAGGATGGGCTCCTGCAACTAGCTCTTTTCCATGAAGCATGAATTGGCCAATCAGAGACATTTGCACCATAACAGAGACCTGGTTCAATGCAGCAGAAAGCACCCCTGCACTACCAGGCTATGACTCATTCCACACCTTTTGGCCCCAGAACTTGGACCAAAGCTCCAAAGGCAGTGGTGTTTCCATATTCATAAAGGATGCGCACACATCCAGACTGGTAGCCCAACATAATGCATCTGAGATACTTCAGGTGCAGCTAACATTGGGTAAGACAGTGATTCAGGTTGTAGCCTGCTATAGATCCCCAACCATATCCCAAGACTCACACTCCACGTTCCTAAGCACCCTGGAGAATATTAGGGTCCAACCTAACACTCTCATACTGGGTGACTTTAACTACCCCTCCATTAACTGGAAAAACTACTCGTACCAATACACTTGCCCGTTTCCTGGAATTCATTAATTCCAATGCCCTGGACCAGCTTGTTCTTACCCCCACTAGAGGTAGCAGCATCCTTGACCTGGTCATTACTAACATGGCCGACTGTTGCGCTACACCAATAGTCATCTCCTCCCTGGTTAGATCTGACCACAAACTAATCACCTTGGAAATCCACATCACTCCTACCCACCCCTGCAAGGGTAGCCACCATGAAAAACTTCTCCAAAGCTAACTTTGGGCTCCTAAAAACAGAGGTGGCTAACTTCATGGCACCCATGCAAATAGAGATCAGTTGCATAACCACCAAATCATACACCAATCGACTGTACGAACATGTTTACAAATGCATGGATCTCGCTATACCCAATAGAACCAAGACGCTCCCCTCCAAAAAAAAGGAAGCCATTCTGGTGGTTTCCCTGCCATAATCAAACTTTACAACAGAAGGAGGAAACTGATGCGGAATAAGGTGATGTCACAAGACTGGAAAAACTTCCTTATCAGCCTCAATAAAAAGTTGATATCCCTCATGAAATCCTCTAAAGCTAGCTAAGAAAACAGAATTGCAGCAGATAGTAAAGACAACCACAAGGCCTTCTATAGTTATGTAAAGAATCTCCATGGCAATACCCAGATTTGCTCTGAGCTACTCCACAATAGTACCTCCTATACCGAGCCAACAGATATTGCCAATATACTGGCTGACAGATTCAGTGCCAACTTTACCCCCCCAAAGGACCAGTCACAATAACAGTAGATTGTCAGGCACCCAGTATTACTGCCGTACAGGTTAAAACAGCACTGTCCAAGGCCAAGAATACAGCTTCTATGGGATCTGACAATATCCCTGGCTGTGTTCTACATGAACTATAGAGTGAACTGGCACCTCATCTGTGTGCCCTGTTCAATCACTGCCTCACCTCAGGCTTTGCCCCTACTGAATGGCACACTGCTACAGTCATCCCTGTCCACAAAAGAGGAGCAAATACAGACCCTGGGACCTATCGCCCCATTAGCCTGATGAGTCTGATATGCAAAGCTATGGAATACATCATCATGGACCTAATAAACAAGGATATAGGGGATCTCCAAACTCTGGATCCCACACAGTCTGGTTTTGTGAAGGGTAGATCATGCCTGCTCAACACGGTCAACTTCTTTGAATCAGTAACCAGAACTGTGGATAAAGGCAAGATGGTTCATACAGCTACCTTGATCTGGCCAAGGCCTTTGATACCATTCCCTACTCAGGAATCATAGAAAAACTCACTAAGCTAGGCATCAACCCCTATATCAATAGGTAGGTTGTAAACTGGCGCACAGGTAGAACCCACAGTGTGAAAGTTGAGGGAGGGTGGTCTAATGGTTAAGGTGTTTGCCTTACAAACACAAGGTGCAGGGTTTGAGTCTCACGAGGGATAAGTGGCTAGGCTTAAAATGGCTCGCAAGGGCAGTTAGCTTAGTACTAACCTATGAACCTATGAACCAAGTCAGACTGCCACCAGTCATGAGTGGAGTCCCACAGGGTTCGGTCCTGGGTCCTCTCCTGTTTAGTATCTACTTCTCTGAAGTCCAGGCCAACACAAAGGGACGCTGTCTGACAAAATTTGCAGATGATTGCAAGTTGGGAGCTATTATTAACTCCCTGAGTGATGTTGACATCCTACAGAAAGGCCTCACTGAGACCAACAACTGGTGTCAGAACCATGGCCTTAAGCTCAATGCCAAAAGATGTGTCATTATCTTTTTTGGGAAAACCTGGTTTCCATGAATTACCACATCGATGGTAGTCCACTGAACACAGAAGGCGTTATAAGAGATCTGGAAACACAGGTTGACAGCAACCTCTCTTTTGACCACCACACTGCCACCATGGACAGAAAGTCCTTCTATGTGGCACATCTCATTACTAAGGGTTTTGCATGCAGGAAGAAAGAGGTCACTGTCTCCCTCTACTCTTCCCTCATTAGGCCAATCATTGAGTACAATGCCCCATTTGGCATGTACCTCACTAAATACCTGCAACAACTGGAGAGGCCACAAAAGTACCTCACAAAGAGGATTCTAGGCCTTAAACATTTGTCTTATATGGACAGACTAAAAACTCCAACTATTCTCTGTCTCTTATCACCTCCTTAGAGGCGATCTCTGCTTGACTTACAAAGCCATGTCTGACCCTGCTCTGTTAGAAATGCTACATCTAAAGAAATCCCAATCCCTCCACACCACATGCTCTAGAGACCTCAACCTCATTACCACAATCAACAAAACATGCTAGAGGGACAGGTTCATAACCCAGAGACTGCCTATGCTATGGAATAGACTTCCCATACATGTCAAGCAGAGCACCTCACTGGCCCTCTTCAAGAGAAATCTTGATGAGTGCATGGGAAATAGAAAATTCACCCCAGGGATCACTCCAGTGGCTTTACTCAACAGAGGCACTGGGGACTAAGGTTGGGCGGCATGACGTCAGGGTAATCCTATGGGCTAGGCTTGTAAAGACTCCAGGGCCATTAGCCTAGTACACACCTAAGACTATACACAACTGTACTATGTTCATTATATTGACCACTGCTGTAGTAGCCTTAGCTACACTGCTAGATTACCATAACTTACAACATTTGGGAAGGGGAAGAGTCCAGGACCCCCTGGAGAATGTTCCTAGCAAAGGCTGATCTAGACCTAGAGAAAATAGAAGTTATGTACTCACCATAACGTTCCATGTGGAGTGTTCATCTCGCCTTTGTTCTTACACATGGGTTCGGAGCCGATCCTCGGCTCCGTGCCGGCCTCTTGCAAGCTCTGCATTGAGAAGAAGCTCGAGACAATCTAATACCCACAATCCCCCTCTGCCTTTACCTCAGATCTAGTTTGCAAGCAAACCAATCTACATAACAGAACATTCATGCCATACATGTATACATACATAAGAGACACATATATATATGTGTATACCAACTATGTACAGAGAATAAGACAGTAGTAACAATGCTACTGGCCAGGCATCAAAGAACGTTCCTCCTAAGGGTGGGAGGGTGGGACTGTAAGAACAAAGGCGAGATGAACACTCCACATGGAACGTTATGGTGAGTACATAACTTCTATATGTGATAGTGTTCAATCTCGCCGTTTGTTCTTACACATGGGTAGCGTCCCTAGCTCCTAAATCCTGAGGAACTCACGGGAGGACGTTCTTGAGCACAGTGGAACCAAAGGTTGCTCTGTCCCTAGAAACCTTATCTACTTTATAATGAGAAATAAATGTATGTGGCTTAGACCAGGTAGCAGCCGCACAAATAGCATCCAGAGGTAGGCGAGCTGCATGAGCCAAAGACGTAGATATTGATCTTGTGGAATGTCCCTTGGGTTTGTTTAGAAGGGGTTGATTTGCAGAATCGTATACATAGATTATACAATCAGATAACCACTTTGAAAGAGTTCTTTTGGTAACTGCAAGTCCTTTCCTGCTATCAGCAAAAGCCACAAAGAGTTGATCTGTTTTCCTGTGATCTTTTGTTCTATCCAAATAAAACCTTAACTGTCTGTGAACATCCAATTTGTGTAACATATACTCCATTTTGTTGGAGTGGTTTTTGAAGAAAGTGGGTAATTCAATGGACTGATTAATGTTATTAATAGAACACACTTTAGGGAGGAAGGATGAATTGGTACGAAGAGAAACTCTGTCAGAGTGAAAGATTAGATAAGGGTGCTTGATGGAGAGAGCCTGAAGTTCAGACACTCGTCTAGCAGAAGTAATGGCTACCAGAAAGAGAGTTTTCCAGGACAAAAATTTTAATGGGCAAGAAGAGGCAGGTTCAAAGGGGGGCAACATTAATTTAGATAGTAATAAGTTTAGACTCCAAGGTGACGTAGGAGATCTGACCGGAGGTCTAATATGAAAAACTCCTTTTAAGAAGGCTTTACAAAGTCTGTGAGCCATGATTGGAGCTCCACACTCTTCCACATGGAAATTCGAAATGGCAGCCAATTGAACTCTTAGAGTAGCAGGAGAAGCACCCTGATGAAATAAGTCTGTCAAGAACTCTAAAATCTTATTCAAAGGAGCTGTAAAGGGATCAACGTGGTGTGTATTCGCCCAGAATACAAACCGTTTCCATTTGCTAGTATATGTTTTAGTAGTGGAAGCCTTATGCGAAGCCACTAATATATTCTGAACTGCTGGTGACAAGAGATCAGACCTGGCTAAGTTGGGAATTGGAGCAGCCAAGCTGCTAGATGGAGTGACAGGAGCGCGGGATGGGGAACCCCTGACGAGTGAGTCAACAGATCCGGCTCTGGGTCCAGAATCCAGGGTCCCCGAATGCAGTGAGTTTTTAGGGAGGGAAACCAAATTTGACGAGGCCAGAATGGAGCAATGAGAATTATCGTCCTGTGAAGGTTCCTGGCTTTCTGGAGAAATTTCGGTATCAGAGGAAATGGAGGAAATGCGTACAGGAGTCCCGGGGGCCAATCGTAAACCAGTGCGTCCCTGGGGACTTCCCCTGGAGGGGGTAATAGGGCAAAGTAGCTCCTGCATTTGGCGTTCATTGGAGACGCAAACAGGTCGCAGGAAGGCTGGCCCCATGAGCGAAAAATCCTTTTCGCCACTGACTGTTTCAGAGACCACTCGTGTGGTAGCAGAATTGCTCTGCTCAGCTTGTCGGCTATGACGTTGGATGACCCCGGGATGTGCGTTGCTATTAGAAAGCGACCCGTGGACTCTGTCCACTGCCAAATTCTCATGGCCTCTCTGCATAGTTGATAGGACCTGGTTCCCCCTTGTTTGTTTATGTACCAGACTACCGACATGTTGTCCGTCTGAACTGCAATAGTCCCTAGAGGAAGAAGGGGAGCAAAGTGTTGCAACGCTAGAAACACTGCCCTCAACTCTAGTACATTGATGTGCAGATTGTACTCCAAATTGGTCCATTCGCCTTGGACTGTCTGTCCCTGAAAGATGCCCCCCCACCCTATCAGGGAAGCATCCGTGGTCACCGTAACTGTGGCGTGGGTAGCACAAACGGCCTCCTGGGAAAGGTTGCACGTTTGGAGCCACCAGTTTAGGTCTGTTTTGCAAGTCTTTGTTATGAGAATCTCGTGTGTCAGAGGTAGCTGTTGAAATGACCATTGAGCAAACAGTAGCCATTGTAGAACTCTCATGTGCAGCCTTCCCAGGGGAATTGCAATAAGGGAGGCTGACATGAGGCCCAACACCTTCAGAACTAGTTTTGCAGGAGATTTCCTTGACAAGAGCAGAAGACGTATGTGAGTCTGCAGCGATACTATCCTTTCTGTGGGAAGCCTCAGAATTAATTGCCGTGTGTTTAACTCTGCTCCTATGAACAAGATATTTTGTGATGGCTGAAGTAAGGATTTTCCGAAATTTACGGAGATCCCTAGGTGAACACACAGCTGAAGAACATAGTCTCTGGCCTGCAGTAGTTGACGCCGGGTGGTGGCTGAAAGGAGCCAGTCGTCCAGATACGGAAACACCTGGTATCCCTGGCGTCTCAAGTGGGACGCTACCACTGCCATGCATTTGGTGAAGACCCTGGGGGCTGAGGTCAGACCAAAGGGCAGGGCTCGAAATTGAAAGTGACTGGCTCCCAGCCGGAAGCGCAAATGATCCCTGGATGCCCTGGCCATCTTGATGTGGTAGTATGCATCCTCTAGATCTATTGAGCACATCCACTCGTCCTTCTGTAGAAATGGAAGGATCGACTGAAGCGTGACCATTTGGAACTTTTCTTTCTTGACGAAAGTATTGAGGTAACTCAGGTCTAGAATGGGCCTCCAGTCCCCTGTTTTCTTTGGAACTAAAAAGAACCTTGAGTAAGTCCCGAATCCTTGCTGGTCCGCTGGGACTGGCTGGATGACTCTTTTGTCTAACAGCTTTGAAATTTCTAAAGCTGCTGGCTCTCGCAGATGGGGCGGTACATCTGGGAGTCTTTTCTTTGTTTCCGAAACCACATTTTCCCACCGCGTTGCCCTTTGGGGTACGGTCTGGTTGGGGTGGAAAAACGGACTCCGACAGCAGACAGAGTCTTTCCCTCTTGTTCACACCGGGTAAGGGTCTCCTTTACCTTGGGGCCAAAAAGAGTGGCACCGTCAAATGGGGCGTTTGTAAAGGAAGACTTGAAGGCTTCCGCAAAGGAGCATAGGCGCATCCAGGATTGTCTACGAAGAGCAATCGCTGAAGCTGCTGCCCTACTCGAACCTTCGGCTGCATAGGAAATCAGCCTCATGGACGAGTTAACAATCGATGTTAGGGTATTAAGTTGCGCTGTCACTTTCTCTGAGACAGCTGCATCTGTAGAACCCTGGAGGGTATCTCCCAACTCTTTGACTAGATCCCTCTGCAGACGTGTAAAATGGGTCAAATAGTTCAGGGACCGCATGGAAAAGCCGCTGAACTGAAAATGCGCTTCCCATATCTATCCATCGTTCTAGAATCTTTATTAGGCGGATGGACAGACGAAGAAGACTCCGACATCTCCTTTTTCGTGGCTGCAGCCACCACCATAGCGTCTACTGGAACTCCTTTAGTAAGGTAGGACTTATCCTGAGGTGCTGTGATGTACTTGTTCGGTTTCCTAGGAACAGGTTCCACTGTGTCAGGAGCCTCCCACGCCCTTGAGCAATAAGTTCCATTAGTTCGTCAAGGGCGGAGTGACCCAGGAGGAGGAAGGGCGAGCACCAAATGCCTTCAGCAGAACTGACTCATCCTCAGAAGGGGGAAGGGACTGCCAGTCACCTCTCTGCTTCAGGATCTCCAAAATGTCTGAAAAAGAGACATCTTCTGAAGGTGACTTAGGGGACCCTTCTGACTCATCTAAGTCAGTATCAGATGTTATGGATTCTTGTGGAGAATCCAAGTGTCTCCTCTTACACAGTCTCTTCCTAGGGACTTCCTCGTGGGGAGCATCCGAAGAAGCCTCGGAGGAAGAGGGGGCACCCTCCAGGGGTGGCTGAGACACTGGTGCCCGACGCTTGGATGTGGCCGTGGGTGCAGATGAAGACAAAGGCCCTTTATGGGGAGGAGAAACTGCTTCCACTGATGTGGTTGTCTGGGTAGACAACACCTTCCTCATCAGGTCGAACGCTCCCGGGTCACGCATCGAAGAATCCCCCGGTTCCGAAGAAATGGGAAGAATCCCCGACACGGGCACCAAAGGCATCGACCCCGAGGACGGAGCCGAATCGATCCGTGCCGAGGCCCCGAGGGGGAGAGTCGGAACCGACACGTCGGTTCGACTCTCGGCCCCGGAACCAAGAACAGACCGTCGGCTCCGAGACTCCCGTGCGGTCCGGAGTCGAGGTGAGGGGAACAGACCGAGAAAAAGACGGTTCCGGACCCGAGGGCTCCACAATCAGCAGATCAGCCTCTTCCGGCTCCGAAGACTGAATCGGTCTCGGAGGAGGAATGGATGGAGATACAGGAAGGCCTTCAAGTTTCGACACCAGCTGGGTGGAAACCGAAATAAGTTTAGATAGGGCCGAATGCTCCAGCAGCCTCTGCACCACACGATCCACATCGACATCCGAAAGTTTAGAGGAGGAACGGGTCGAAGGAACCGAAGACGGAGCCGACCTCAATATGGCCGAAGGAGGGAGCTCCATCACTGGTTCCAAGACTCGAGGCTCAGGAACCGACACCAGTTGAACACTCGGCCCCGAAGTCTGTGGAACCGGTGATCTAACCTTAGAAGAAGAGCTCGGAGCCGATGACTTGGGCTCCGATGTCTTCAATTCCTTAGAGGACTTCGATGCCTGGTCAGAAGCATCCAAAGCCTCTTGGAAAGCTGGTTTCAACAGACCCCTGTCCATTAGTTTCCTGCGTCTATCTGTCATGACCCTCCCACTGAAAGAGTGACAAATGGAGCAATCCTCTTGTAAGTGGAGAGGGCCAAGGCAGTAGACACAGGAACTATGGTTGTCAGTGACCGACATTTTTTGGCCACACTGACAACGCTTGAAACCAGACTTTGCCTTCTCAGACATTGTAGGTAATAAACAAGTCTAGAAACAAAAACACAGTCAAATCCGGTTAAAAAAGTCACAAATAGGTAAATGTCACAATTAGGTAAATGTCAAATCCGGTTAGTCACAATCAGGTAAATTTGACTAAATATAGCAGTATATGGTAAGGGTGTAGGCCCCGGTACAAAAATACCGATAAATGGGTTAACGGTACCAACGAACTACGGAACCAGAACACAATCACACCAGTTATACTAACAATATCAAGTTAAATAAGATTCTTAGTAAAATACAACAAAAAGTTATATCTTAGCTTAGAAAACCCTCGAGCTAGCTCCCAACGATGCGAATGCAGCAGCGGCAAACTAGATCTGAGGTAAAGGCAGAGGGGGATTGTGGGTATTAGATTGTCTCGAGCTTCTTCTCGATGCAGAGCTTGCAAGAGGCCGGCACGGAGCCGAGGATCGGCTCCGAACCCATGTGTAAGAACAAACGGCGAGATTGAACACTATCACATTAATCAAGCTTATAGTGCTTTATAAAAGTATGTGCATAAGACCAAGTTGCTGCTTCTAGAATACTTCTAGAGTATAACCCATTCCAAAAAGCCATAGATGAAGCCAAAGCCCTGGTAGAGTGAGCCTTGACTGTGTCTAGAATAGTTTTCTTACGGTGTGACTATAGCCTGAAGCAAGCATTTGGAAATAGTCTGTATCAACAGTTATCCCTTTTTCTTAACTTTACAAGAAATGGACAACTGATCAAAAGATGTGAAAAATGTTGTTCTGTTAAGATAGTACTTGAGGTGTCTGTGGATATCCATGGTATGAAATATCCTTTATCCCTCATTTTTAAGTTTAGAAAAGATAACAGGGAGATGGGTAGTCTGACTTAAAGTAAACTTGGATAACACTTTAGGCATAAAAGAAGTATAAGGATTAGTTCTCAAAAATTCCTGTCTCTGTGGACAGTGAGATATGGTTGACTCCTCATAAGAGCTTGCAACTCAGACACTCTTCTTGCATTGGTCAGAACAATCAGCAAAACAATCTTCCATGTTAAGAACCTCAAGTCAGTCAGATGAGCTAGTTCAAATGGAGCAAATGTTAGTGTTAGCTTTTCTAACACAAAATTAACATCCCAAGGAGAAGCCACTAGTTAGTTTTCTTGGAGGTGTCTTATGCAATCCCCTTTCAAAAACATTTTGACATGAGAATGCACTGATACAGCAGGATCCATGGCAGACATGCTGAAATGGCCAATAAATGAACCATGATAGAGGATTAAGAAAGGCTAAAAGATAGTAACTCACACATATATTATAATCCCAGAGAAACACTAACCCTGAATGTGTGCTGATTATGTTATTGGCACCAACTAGAAAACCTTTTCCATTTCCTAATGTTTGATTTTTTTTTACTAGCAGGCTTTTTTGCCTCCATTAGTACCTGCTGTATGTCCTTAGCAAACAGTTGCCTAAAGAGAATTAAGATCCTATCATCCAGGCAGTCATTTGAAGTTGATTAGAGTCAGGTTATATCAGACACCCTTGTTCTTGTGTGAGTAGATCCATTCCATGAGGAAGCTTGTGATAATTGCCCCTGGCCATTTCCAAAAGAGGCAAGACCCCACTGTTCCCTGGGCTAGTAGGAAGTCACAACAATGATCTTCAGGGATTTCGTTTGAATCTTCAGAAGTATCCTGGACATCAGTGGAAAGGGTGGAAAAGCATACAGGAACATTTCTGTCCAAGGAAAGAAAAGGGCATCTGTCTTCCAGGGTTTCCAGCATGGTGTTCTGGAGTAAAATTTAGACAGCTGATTGTTTAGAGAGAAGGCAAGGAGGTCTACTTGAGGAACTCCTCACAAACTGATTAAATCTTGTAAGACCCCCTGATCTAATTTCCATTTGTGAGGATCTGCCTTTATCCTGCTCAACGTGTCTGTTATATAGTTTTGCTCTGATGGGACATAGGATGCCTTCAGAATGAAATTGTACTGTGAAGCTATATCCCAAGCTAACATGGCTAGTCTGTAAAGGAAGTAAGCCCTTGTTTCCCTTGCTTGTTGACGTACCACATGGCTCTGGAATTGCCTGTAACTTGAATACCAAGCATCTATTTTATATTAATCTGCTTGTGACTGTCCTTTATGTCCTAAACACCTAGCACTTTTATTCCTCTTGAAACTACTCCACAAGCAAAGTCTGAGCCAAATCTGGTGGCTGACTGCTGGGGAGGGGGAAGCCTGGATTTAGGAATTTGTCTCCACCAACAGAATTGTCTTCTGATAAACTGCAGAACTGGGATTTGAAAAGATAATGGGTATCAGTGCTAGGACCAAAAAGACTTCAGACACCATTGTATCTGTCTCATGTGGAGTCTTGCCAGGGGTATCATGAGAATCATAGATTTCATGAGACACCAAATCTTGAGGTAGTCCATCACTGTGACCAAAGTCTGATTGGAAAACCAAAAAAATAGATCTATGTAAAGATCTATTTTCCTATGGAAGAAAAGTTTTTTGAAATGAGGTATCTACCAGTCACTCCAGGAACAATATCCTTAGTAATGGTGTCAAAAAAGATTTTTTAATGTTTTCTTGGAATCTCAGCATTTGCAGAAGATCTCTCACCTAAGTAAGAGATTGGTGACACTTTGAAAAAGGCTCTGCAAAGATAAGCAAGCCATCTACATATGTAAAAACGTGGATACTGTGTAGCCTGCAATGAGGTTTAAATTTGTGAACACTCTTTGTGCAATCAATAGTCAAAAGGGTAGGGCAGAATACTGATAATGTGATCCAGACACACAGAATCCCAAGAAACGCCTAAAGTCTGGATGAATAGGGATGTGCTGGTAAGCATCTTTTAAATCCATTGTTACCAGGAAACTTAAATGAGGAAGAGAGGATGCCAGGTTGTGAACAGATAACATTTTCATATTAGACACTATCACAAACTGGTTTAGGAGAAAAAGATCCTGAATTGGTCATTTTCTTTCTTTGACATCAAACACATCTTTGAATAAAAACTTTTACCAAACTGATATGGAGTAACTAGCTCTATCACTCCTTAAGACAACATGTGTTGAAGAACATGGGGAAATATAGGAGCCTGGTCTAGTGGATGAGGAACTGCCCCCTGGAAAGGAGGAATTTCCTCCAACTACCATCAGTAAGCTTGATGAATGATCTTCAGAGCTCATTTGTCTGAAACTATCTGTTGCCCAAGAGAGAAGTGAAGATTCAGATTTTCCATTTCTTCTTAAACGTCTTTTTACCAGCATTTTGCCTACACTATTTAGTTTCTTGTTAAAACTGGATGAGCATTTTGATAATCCCTTAGAAAAAGTGGAAAAGGAAGGCTGAAACATCTTTGAGATTCCCTGTATCAACTTACCCCTCTCAACACACTTTTTGATAATCTCTGCAGAAGAGGGACCAAAAACTAAATCATAATCCAAAGGAGAATCGAAAATCTCATTTTTCATATCATCTGAGATCTTCTGAGATCTCAGCCAGGCAAACCTCCTTAGAGCAGTATTAATGTTCATAGCCACAGAGCAAGTGTCAACAGTCATACACAACCTTTAAACAATAAGCTGTGACCTGTAAAATGGACATAATTAAACCATTTAAAGGAAAACTGCCCTAGAACTAAAGAAAAATATGTTTTTTTTCACTGTCTTTGTTTCCTGCCCTATTTTAACACCTCAAAGTCACTCTAAGTGCTTTATTTGTAATTTTAGCCTGTTTTCAACAATGTGGTTCCCAATGGGGCTAGATGTATCAATGTGATATTGTTCTTCTTCAACCATTTCTCTTTACCATAATGCTTTGCATGACTCATGCCAGACATAAGGAAGTAACTGTGAATTCCCATGCCATTGACATATAATGGGATTTATGTGAGTCACTGTCATCTTCTTTACCTTCTTTAAAAGAACTGCTTCTTTTCTGTCTCTAATCACACTCATTTATGTTTGGCTCAGAGCGTGTTTTACAATATACTTAGAAGTTATCCAGCTACAGCCAGAAAAGTAGCTAAATTGCAGGCCTTTGTTCAGGATTTTCTTTTGTATTCCAAGAGGAATTGACAGTCCCCCTCCCACACACACACTATTGCAGAGGTGTTAAAACTGTCACTGCACTGAGAGACCCTTGCAGAATCAAGTGCAATTGACAGCTTATAATGGAAAAGAAGGGACTTCCAACACAAATCTTTTCTCCTCTGCCAGCAGTAGAAAGATCTATTTATTTATTTAAATAGTTTCATTATTTTTTTTCCGCAAGTAGCGGAAACTGCTTGATTATTTTGGTTTGTTTTATTACTAGTAACAACTGATTTACCCCTTACTCTGTCTACAACACAATATTACTGTAACTTAGGTTTGCATAACTATTTATTTCTGAGGAACACCTATCTTGTGGCATGCTTTTTTTTGTAATTTCTTGACATTCTAGTCATCTCCAGATTTAAATTTCAGCAAAACACTACTTTGGCAAACCTGACTCTATGATACTGGCACAGTAAAAGAATGTACTGAAAATTATCTCCATTCCACAGTCCATGCAGTGCAACTAACAATATAATTAACTAAAAATGCCCAAAGACAAGAGTGCCTCAAATAGAAATTATTGATGATAGGACAAGGAATAGAGAATTTTTTATTTATTTTATTTTTCATTTGTTTACCGGGTTAGTCCGACTGGACACAAGGTGACCATTTTCAGCGGAGGCCCGGGAAGACACGTTCCAGATACATAGTAAAAAAGTATAAAAAAAATAATAAAAATAATAAAAATTATATAAACATAGCTATTTTGTACAAAGAGCATGGAACATATAAAAAGAGTAAAAAAAAGAAGTTATGTACTTACCATAATGTTCCATGTAAGTTGTTCATCTCGCCTTCATTCTTTACTGATGGGTTCGGAGCTGATCCCTTGGCTCTGATACAGCCAATTGCAAAGCTCGAGGTCTTCAAATAGCTCGAGGCCAAGTCCCTATTCCATGATGCACCTGGAATTACCTCAGATCTTGTTTACTGGTATAATAATAACATATGTCATTCTTTCACTCCCTAGAGAAAGGTATAGAAGGATTGAGTAACCAGGATGGATACAGCATCTCAGTCATCTATCAGCCCAGGAGGGGGTAAGAGGGAGGGACGTAAGAATGAAGGTGAGATGAACAACTCACATGGAACGTTATGGTAAGTACATAACTTCTTTATGTGAAGTTGTTCAATTTCGCTGTTCATTCTTTACTTATGGGTAGTGTCCCAAGCATGATCTATCTCAGGTGGCTCACGGGAGTATATTTCTCAGGACCATGGATCCAAAGGAGGCCCTGTCCCTGGAGGCCTCAACAACTTTGTAATGAGTGATAAAGGTATGAGGTTTTGACCACGTGGCTGCTGCACAAATATTATCAATGGGAAGCCTGGCAGAAAAGGCAGATGATGTAGAAACTGCTCTGGTCGAGTGAGCTTTAATCTTGTGTTGCAAAGGCATATTGACAGCTGAATAGGCAAAGGCGATACAGTCAGATAACCATTTAGACAGATTTGTTTTAGCCACTGGTCTACCCTTCCTGGAGTCCAAGAATGAAACAAAAAGTTGGTCTGATTTTCTGAAATCCTTTGTTCTGTCCAAATAAAATCTGAGTTGTCTGTGAACATCAAGCTTGTGCAGCATATACTCTAAATTGTTTGAATGTTTGGGGAAGAAGACTGGCAAATCAATAATCTGGTTGAGATTGGTTTCAGTGCAAACTCTGGGCAAAAAGGAGGGGTTTGCTCTAAGTGAGACTCTGCCAGCATGGAATATCAAATATGGAGGCTTGATGAATAAAGCCTGAACCTCTGACACTCTGCGGGCAGAAGTAATAGCTACCAGAAAGATGGTTTTCTATGATAAAAATTTGAGGTTACAAGAGGAAGCTGGTTCAAATGGAGGAAGAATTATCTGGGAAAGCATAAAATTTAGATTCCATGGAGAATAGGGAGATTTCACAGGTGGTCTAATATGAAAGGTCCCTTTGAGAAAGGCTTTGGATAACTTGTGAGACATAAATACGAATGAAAGATAAAGGCAACTCAGGAACAGTGAGATGGTAGAAGTAGGAACTGCTCGTGCGACAGGACAGTAAAATCAAACGTGTTTTTAATAAAAAATGTAAAAATCTATCAACTGTTACAGGTTAAGCACTTTCGACTGTTACCCAGTCTTCTTCAGAACAATTCCAGTAAATTCCCATGTAACATTTATATGGAAGTAGCAGTATGTTAATTGAATGATTAGAGAATATAAAAACCGCCAAAATTATTAAAGTCACAAGAACACATTCAGCATAAGAGCCCTGTGTCAATGTTTATACAAACAAAAAATAGTAGATCAAGAACAAATAATGATTATAAAAGCTAGTCATTCCTAATAAAAAGCAAGACTGGTAATACTATGAATATATTGGTACAATATATGCTGTTGTAAGAGATTAAAATAAAAATAAAAATAAAATCTATAAACCAGTATAATATTTCTCTATATAAAAGTGCATCCATGTAGAATTCACTAAAAATGACAGGATTGTCGTTGGTGGTATAGGAACTAAATAATCCCAAAATTTATTCCAAGGCTAAAAAAGGTTTGATGCTAATATAATCATTGAGCCCCGGGGGTCTAGTAGCGTCTGTTAGAATCTGCCATTTGCTCTCACATAAAGACAGTCTCATTTTCCAGTCCCCTCCAAAAGGTACTGTCTCAACTTGATCTATGATGGAGAATAGGAACTTGTGGTCTTTTCCCTTCTCCGATATGTGTCTGTACAATGCATTTTTGGAATCCTGTTTGCCTATTTTATATATATGTTCGTAAATACGTCTGTTAAACTGCCTCTCTGTTTTGCCTATGTAATGTGCGTTGCATAAAGTACATATTGCCAGGTAGACTACCTGCTTAGATCTACAATTCCCTTTCCTGCTGGTAATAGTAGTGTGGCATATGTCATTCAGTTTAATGGTGTTATTCAAGTTAATGTATTGACATTGTTTGCAATTGCCACATCTCACTGTACCTTTCCGATTCTCATGTGATATCTTGTTAGATGCTCCTCTTTCTAAAAGATTTTTCATGTTGGGTGCAGTCTTATAAACAATTCTGGGTTTGGTCCCCAAGGTCTCTTCCATACCCATAACCATCAGAGTCCTCCAAAACCTTTCTAAAATGTCCTTGATGATATGGGAATTGGGTGTATACATAAGTATGCATACCCTACCAAACGAATCCATGTGTCCCCCCCCTCCACGCTGGTCCGAGATATAGTGACCTAATAGGGGTTTGTAGATGTTATCCCATCCATCTTGCACGTATCTGATTTTCTCATTAACCAAGCTTTCTGGATATGCTCTACTCAAAAACATTCCTTTGATGATGTTTAATTCCTTCTCCAAGATCAATTGGTTAGATGACATTCTTGCTGCGCGGATGGTTTGCCCTTTAATCACATTTTTAAATACGTGAGGGGGATGATTGCTACTATAATGGACGTAATCATTGGAAAAGGTGGGCTTCCTGTATATACTTGAAGTAAAGCCATCAGAATCGTGACTTAGCCAAACATCCAAAAATGAAATTCCTTTGTGACTGTATTGGTGAGTGAATTTTAGGAACTCAATAGTACCATTTAAATATGTCATGAATTCTAGTAGTCTATCCTCGGATGATTTCCACAAAATGAAGATGTCATCCAGGTATCTCACATATAATCCGATGTCATGGAAAAATGTACTCTTAAACACGTGTTCTTGTTCCCACTCAGCCATGACCAAGTTCGCAAATATGGGAGCGCAGGCTGCTCCCATAGCTACTCCCTTGGTCTGCCTAAAATATTCTCCTTGGAAGGAGATGAAGTTGTAATCCAGTACAAGTGACATCATGTCACATATTAGGCTGACTTTTTCCCATGAGAACTCTGTGTAACGGGTAAGACTTCTTTCAAAGTATTCTAACCCTTCTGTCTTGGGGATACTGGAAAAAAGATCAATGACATCCACTGTTAGAAAAATCAATCCAGGGTTCCAATAATCTTTGGTAAGTGTACCTAAAAATTTCCAGGAATCCTTGATGATGTGAGGGATGTTGTTATATACATTCTTACACCATCTATCTATCAATTTTCCGATGTTGTATGTTTTGGACCTAGATCCTGACACAATAGGTCTAAAGGGAGGCTGTGCAATTGATTTGTGTAACTTAGGAATCCCAACCATCTTAGCTAACACAGGATGATCTACTTTCATGTAGGAATATGTGTCGTTGGATATCCTATTGTCAATAAGATATTCCTCAATGATAAGATCAATCCTCTTGTGACTGATGTTGACCTGATTTAATGAGATACTCTCGTAATTGCCTGAGTGGTGTAAGATGTTGTGGATTTCTTGGTTATATAGTACGGTTGGGAATATCGCAGCTCCCCCTCCCTTATCGGGTTTCATAACCCTGATATCCCTATTCTTCATTATGTCCAGTAGACTTTTTCTTTCCATACATGTGAGGTTGTCACTAAGTTGGTCCCTTTGACCTCGCATTCTATTGTGTGTCCAATAAATATCATTACACACTAACTGTTCAAAATTTTGAACGTGTGGGTTGGGGAGTGGTATGAATGTACTTTTTTTATTCAGGTCAGTGCCTGCTATACCTTTAATCCCTGTTGTTACATCCTTATTCTTATCAAAAGTTAACGCCAAATTCAGCTTCCTGCAGTATTTTTTAACCTCCTTGATGGTGTCAAGTATTCCCCATCTTCTCATGGGAATAAATTTCATACCTTTTCCCAATAGCTTGGCACAAGTGTGATCTATCTCAATGTTAGAATAATTATATACCTTGAAGCCTTCACATGTGGTGATCCTAGGTAATGTGGTACTCCCTAGTTCGTTTGAAATATTTATATTCAAATCTTCAGGATCCATTCCTGAACAATTATTCATCTCAGTCAATGTGGATAACTGTTCCATCATCAAGCTTGGACTGTTAGATACAATAGAATCAACCTGTTTTATGTTCTGTGCCACTGCTTTTGAACTTTCCAAGCTGGAAAGTACCTCCCCCCCTGAAAATTTTCTTCCCTAAATGGGTTTTTAGATTCATTCCTTCTGGGATGCTGTTGTTTCTGACCTTCTATCACTCTGTTACTAGGCCAAATATATGCCCTGTTATTATTGTATGCTTCAATATCCCACTGCATTTTCCTATTTTTTCTGTCAACTATATTGTGCACATTTTTATCAGCAAAATCAAATTGCTTCAAATACAAGTCCTTAAAACATTCATAATCTTTATGATGAATAATAAAATGGTTCATGTGCTCTAACTCTTCTGATATTAAACTTAATTTTACATCTTGGTGTTTAATAAGTAGCTTCATGTATTCGAAACCAAACCTATCAAATAAACCATCAAATTCATTAATAACCCCAATAGAATAACTTATTCCTAAGGGTAGTTTAAAAAAACCTAAGGCCTTTCGGAACAATATTCAACTTCAAACAATTGGATAGGTAACTACTATCAACTTTAATGTTTTTAAAATTAGTTAATTTTTTGCCATAGTCTAGTATATATTCTTTCAATGGAACATGGCTACTGTCGTTGATACAAGCTTTGCCGTCCAGTTGATTCTTATTATTAGCAAAGTAGTCTCTATTATCACCTACAAATTGTTCAAAAACTGTATCACCATTGGATATATTATCCTTGGGGTGGATGGTGTTGGTGTTATACACAAAATCTTTATGCTCACGACATTTCATTCTGGTAGGGCTCGAAACATTATGTTCAAAATTGTCAAAAACAGTACCTGTTTTATCCGGTGCGTATTGGTTTCTGTTTTTTATATCCCTCTGGTCTTTAGAACTTGTGAGACATGATATTCAACTCTTCAAATCCAAGATGAAAATTAGAAATAGCAGCCAATTGAACACAAACTGTTGCTGCTGCGGCTCCTTTGTTAAAAATCATAGTTAAGAACTCTAAAATTGAGGCCATAGGGCCTTGGTAAGGATCAATATTATTTTTAGAGGCCCACATAGAAATTTTTTCCATTTGCTAAGCTATAGCTTCCTAGTAGAAGATTTATGAGATGACAAAAGGATCTGTTTTGTCTCATTAGAGAGGTTATGGAACCTGGCTATGATGGGAACTGGAGCAGCCAAGTTGTCAGCTTCAGGGACTGCAGAGAGGGATGAAGATCCCTCGACAAGTGCGTCAAACGGTCTGGAACTGGGTCCAGAATCCAAGGATCCTCCAAAAGATGAAGTTGAAAGAAGAGGAACCAAATCTGATGAGACCAATGAGGGGCTATTAGAATGATGGTCCTTCCCAGGGTTTTTGCTTTCTGTAGAACCTTGGGTATCAATGGGATTTATGGAAATGCATAGAGGAGACCCGGAGGCCAATCTTGTACGAGTGCGTCCCTTGGGGCTTCTCCCGGAGTGGGAATCAAGGCAAAGTAGCTTCTGCATTTCATGTTCATGGGACTGGCAAGAAGGTCACAGCAAGGCTGACCCCACCCGTGGAATATCTTGTCCATTATTTCCTTCTTGAGGGACCACTTGTGGGGCAACAAGATGGCCCTGCTATCACGTTGGATTTCCCCGGGACGTGCATTGCCAACAGAAAGCGCTGGGTGGAAACAGCCCACTGCCAAACTCTGAGGACCTCTTGACAAAGGGGGTAAGACCTGGTTCCTCCTTGTTTGTTCAAATACCAGACTACCGACATGTTATCTGTCTGAATCGCAATCGTACCCAGAGGAAGAAAGTTTTGAAAGTACTGCAACACCAGAAGTACTGCTCTCATCATCAGGACATTGATATGCAGATGTGTCTCTTGATTGGTCCATGTGCCTTGGGCTGTCTTTCCCTGAAAATGCCCCCCCACCCTATCAGGGAAGCGTCCGTGGTCACAGTGGCCGCTGGAGGGGGTAGCACAAATGGGCATCCTATCATGTCATGAAGTGAAGTAAACCACCACTGAAGGTCCTTTTTGCAGGAATTTGTGATAATTAAAGTGTGAGACATGGGAAGCTCTTGGTAAGACCATTGAGTGAACAATAGCCATTGTAGTATCCGCATGTGCATACGAGCTAGTGGTATGGCTAGAATTGCTGCTGCCATCATGCCCAATAATTTCAGAATTTCTGATGCTGGTGCTCTGTCTTTTGATATCAGAATGCTGATGAAGGAGAAGGACTCTTTGTACTGGAAGCCTTAGTGTGGTGGGGGTGGTGTCCAACTCTGCCCAGATAAAAATGATATGCTGTGATGGTGACAAGGCAGATTTTTCTGAGTTGATTGTAATGCCTAGATGATTGCAAAGTGACAGAGTGGACTCCCTGGCCTGAATGAGTTGATGCCTGGTGGTGGCAGTAAGGAGCCAATTGTCTAGCTACGGAAACACCTGGAATCCTAGACACCTCAGGTGAGCTGTGACCACTGCCATGCATTTGGTGAACATTCTGGGGGCTGTAGTGAGACCAAAGGGCAGGGCTCAAAACTGATAATGCTTGACTCCCAGCCAGAAGCGCAGGTGATCCCTGGATGGTCTGGTCATTTTTATGTGATAGTATGCATCCTTGAGATCTATCAAGCACATCCAATTGTCTTTCCCTAAGAAGGGAAGTATAGACTGAAGCATGACCATCCGAATCTTCTCTTTCTTTACATATTGGTTCAGTCTACTGAGGTCCAATATGGGACTCCAGTGCCCCATCTTCTTTGGAACCAAAAAGAATCTTGAATAAGTTCCGGATCCTGTCTGGTCTGCTGGGACTCGTTGGATGACTCTTTTTCTTAGCAGCATTTGGACCTCTATTGTTGCCTGTTCCCTGTAACTGGGTGGAACGTCCGGGATTTTTCTTATGATTTGGGGGGGTGTGGCGAATGGAATGAAGTATCCTCTGGAAATGATACTTTGTACCCAGCTATCTTTTGTTATTTTCAGCCAGGCATCTGGGTACAAAGATAAGTGCCCCCTGACTGCCTCCAGAGCAGGACTGTTGGGCCTCCTCTCAGGAGCGCTGGTAGGGCTTCCCAGAGAAGTTATCTCTGTCACCCTGGTGTTGCAGACCCCCTCTGCCGCAAGGGCGGCGTCTTCCATTATTGCCCCCTCCTCTGCTCCTGGAGGGGGGTTCACCACATGTGCCCTGAAAGGCTCCTTGGGCTTTTTGAAACATTTTTCCTCCCCTTTGACCTTTAGAGTAGGGTCGGGTAGGAGTGGAAAAATGGACCCCGACGGCAGACAGAGTCTTTCCATCCTGTTCACACCTAGTTAAGGTTTCCTTCACTTTAGGCCCAAAAAGGGATGAGCCATCAAAGGGAGTGTTCACAAAGGATGACTTGAAGGGCTCCACGAAGGAACACAAGCGCATCCAGGAATGTCTCCTAAGAGTAACTCCTGTACCCGCTGCCCTACTCATTCCATCAGCTGCATAAGAGATGAGGCGCATGGATGAGTTGACAATAGAATTGAGGGTAGCAAGCTGGGTAGAATCTTTGTCGGAAGCTCCTGCAGTTACTGTGCCCTGAAGAGTATCTCCTAGCTCCTTAAGGAGATCTCTTTGTAACCTAGTAAATTTAGTTATAAATAGTTTAGTAAACAGAAAGAAAAGGTCACTGAACTAAACATGCACTTCCCATATCTATCCATAATCCTGGAGTTTCTGTTAGGAGTATGAATAGATGAGGAAGTCTCAGACATTTCCTTTTTGGTGGCTGCTGCCACCACCATGTTATCAACCGGAACAACTTTTGTTAAAAATGTTTTGTCATGGGGGCCAGAAATGAATTTATTAGGCCTCCTAGGGACAGGCTCCATAGTATCCAGAGACTCCCACACCCTTCATGAGACCAGCTGCATCAGCTCATCAAAGGGTGGAGACACTCAAGAGGTGGAGGGCTGAGACCCAAAAGCCTTCAGAAGAACTGACTCATCCTCAGTAGGGCTTTTGGACTGCCAGTCACCCCTCTGCCTAAGGATCTTAAGTATCTCACAAATGAGATATCCTCAGAGGGGGACAGTGGGGACCCTTCTGACTCACCTAAGTCAGTATCTGATGTTAGAGACTCCTGTGGGGAGTCTAGATGTTTCCTCTTACACAATCTCTTCCTGGGAACCTTATCAGCGGGAGCTTCTGGTGAGGTCTCGGAAGAGCAGGGGCCCCCAATGGGGATTCCTGAGGCTCTGGATCTCTACGCTTGGTCAGGATGTGTGAGGCAGAAGCAGACACAGGCACTTTGGAGGAGGAGGAAGGCAGACCTGAGGTCGAGGATGTCCTAGGAGACATGACTCTCCTCATGGCATCGAAAAAACCTCTGCTCCGATGCAAGGGAGCCAACAGATTCGAAGAAACTATTGAAACCCCTGGCACTGGGACATTGGGCTCCAAGCCTGAGGTAGGAGCCAAGCTCACCCGAGCCAAGGCCCCAAGAGGCAAAGTCAGAACCGACAAGTTGGTCCGACTGTCCTCCGCATTCCCGACCAGAGAGTGTCGGCTCCTAGAGTCCATGATCGGCAACAAGGATGTCAGAGTGCACAGACCGAAGACACTGGAGCAGGCATCGGCTCCGAGGGTTCCACTAACATCAGGTCTGCCTCCTCTGACTCCAAAGGACTAGCATGGCTTGGAGGAGGAATAATTAGAGTCGGTGCAAGGGTCTTCAACTCCGAAGTCATTTCGGTAAAGCCGATAAAATTTTTCTAAGGCCGGTGCCAATAACAGCTTCTGCACCATACGATCCACATTCAGATCTGACAGGCTGATAGAGGATCAAGAGGAGCATACCAAAGGTGGTACCGACTGTAGAACTGGACTCTTAGGTGCTTTGGACACCAGTTCCAAGACTGGGGACCGGCTCCAAAAGGTAAAGACTGTCGGATCCAATGGCAGTGGAGCCAAAGTCGAAGACTTTTTTGATTTCTTCGAGTCCGAAGTCTTGGAAGACTTTGAGGACTTGCTGGATCCATCTTGGTCACTCAAAGCTTCCTGAAATGACAGTTTCAGCAACCCTCTATCAATCAATTTTCTCTTCCTTTACTGTAACACCCTAGAGGAAAAGGAATGGCATATAGCACAGCTGTCTTGTAAATGCAGAGCTCCTAGGCAGTATACACAGTTAATTTGGCTGTCTGTTACAGGCATCTTTTGGCCACACTTTGGGCACTTTTTAAACCCAGACTTGGGGTGGTTGTCTTGGTCAGCCATTGAGAAAAAATTACTGTCACACAATACACACTAGGCAGTAATTTACTACAAGAAGCCTTAAAAATCAGGCTAAGTCACAAACACACACAGCAGAAATGCAAGTTCAATATAGATATATATGTGTGTGTATATATATATATATATATATATACACATACATACATATATATATATATATATATATATATATATATATATATATATAGCTATATATGACAGTGAAAACCTTTACTGTCACACAATTGTCTAACACACAATATGAGCAGACAATGCAAAAAAGAAGATAGCTGCTAAGATAACACACCTAATATGCTATAAAATATTCAAGATAGACAATTGCTGTACACACACAAACTAGATCTGAGGTAATTCCAGGTGCATCATGGGACAGGGACTTGGCCTCGAGCTATTTGAAGAACTCGAGCTTTGCAACTGGCCATATCAGAGCCAAGGGATTGGCTCCGAACCCATCAGTAAAGAATGATTGGTGAGATTGAACAACGTCACATTCAGAGTTTTACAAATGATGCAGCGTACAGTGGTTAGAATATTGAGAAACAATTAAACAATTTAATAGTTTGCTGTTGAATTTGAGAACAGCAGAATAAGTTCAAAAAGAATGCATTAGTTATATGACTAATGCAAATGATACAGAATTTCCAAAAATATTTAGTAACCACCCCCCCCCCCCTTAAAAATTGTTGCACTGCCTGGACTTTGGAATAGAGATAATTTTCAGTACATTTTTAAGTTACAGTAATATTGTGTTGTAGATATAGTAAGGAGTAAATCAATTGTTACTAGTAATAAAACAAACCAGAATAATCAAGCAGTTTCTACTACTTGCACACAGAAAAAAAATAATGAAACTGTTAAATAGATCTTCCTACTGCAGGTAGAGGGGAAGAGATTCATATTGGAAGACCCTTCCTTTCCATTATGACCTGTCAACTGCACTTGATTCTGCAAGGGTCTCTCAGTGCAGTGACAGTTTTAACACCTCTACAGGAGTGTGTGTGGATGGGGGGAGGGGGGGCTGTCAATTCCTCTTGGACTACAAAAGAAAACCCTGAACAAAGGCCTGCAATTTAGCTACTTTTCTGTCTGTAGCTGGATAACTTCTAAGCATAGTGTAAAACAAGCTCTGAGCCAAACATAAACGTGGGTGATTAGAGACAGAACAGAAGCGGTCCTTTTACAGAAGGTATAGAAGATGACAGTGACTCACACAAATCCCATTCTATGTCAATGACATGGGAATTCACAGTTACTTCCTTATGTCTGGCATGAGTCATACAACACATTATGGGAAAGATAAAGGGTTGAGGAAGAATAAGATCACGTTGATACATCAAGCCACATTGGTTGTCATGTTGTGGAAAACAGGCTAAAATTACAAATAAAGCACTTAGCGTGATTTTGAGGTGTTAAAATAGGTCAGGAAACAAAAACAGAGTGAAAAAATGATTTTTTAAGTTCTAGGTTGGAGTTTTCCTTTAAAGCAGGTTTGTTACCACTCCCACGAGAGGGGAAAACATACTGTACCTGATCATCACCAACATGGGGACTCTATGCTCCAGACCAGAAGTGTATCCCTCACTGGTAAGATCAGACCATAAACTAATCTCACTGGATATTCACATCCCGACTCCACCCCCTGCCCTGAAAACCACAGTGAAAAATTTCTCTAAAGCAAATTTCACACTCCTCAAAAACGAGGTGGAATCCTTCAAAGCCCCCGGGCCTGTGGAAAATACGGCCCAGAAAGCAGAATCCATTATAAACGCATTCTATGAACACCTTCAGGAATGCATGGATCATGCAATCCCAAATAAAACCAAGACCCAATCCTCCAAAGGCAGACGTCCTGTCTGGTGGACCCCAGCCATAAACAAACTATACAATAGAAGGGGCAAACTACTACATGATAGAGCAAAATCCCAAAAAGGGAATGCATCTCTGATCAGTATTAGCAAAAAACTACGGGCACTCATAAAATCGTCTAAGGCCAGCTTCGAGAGAAAAATTGCACAGGACACTAAGGATAATCACAAGGCTTTCTTTAGTTATGTTAGGAACCTGGGTGGGAATTCCCAGATATGCTCAGAATTAGTCCAAAATGACAAAAAATACACCAAACCCACAGACATTGCCAACATCCTAGCTGACAGGTTCAGCGCAAACTCCCCACCAAAAGGGCAAATATCTATCCCAGCAGAGTGCTGCCCCCCTGACATCTCAAATGCTCAGGTAAGAGCTGCCCTCTCCAAAGCAAAAACACAGCATCAATGGGACCAGGCGGTGTCCCGGCAGCGTCCTACATGAACTCAAGAACAGCTAAACCCAAACATAAAACTACTGTTCAATCTCAGCCTTACTACAGGATATGTACCCAAAGAGTGGCGTACAGCAACAGTGGTCCCTCTCCACAAAGGTGGTGCCTCAACGGATCCTGGAAACTATCACCCCATAAGCCTGACTAGCTTGGTCTGCAAAGCTATGGAAAGGATCATCATGGACCTCATAAATAAAGATATTGGGGACCTACAGACACTGGATCCTACCCAGTTCGGCTTTGTTAAGTGCAGATCCTGCCTCTTAAACCTGGTTGATTTCTTTGAAACAGTCACCAAGGCCATTGACGAGGGAAGGTGGTCCACACAGCCTACCTGGACCTCGCAAAAGCCTTCGATACAATACCCCACTCAGGCATTATAGATAAGCTCACCAGCTTAAATATAAACCCCTATGTCACTAGATGGGTTGCAAACTGGCTCAAGGACAGAACCCACATGGTTAGAATTGCTGGAGCCATGTCAGACTCCAAACCAGTTACAAGTGGCGTCCCACAAGGCTCAGTCCTGGGACCTCTCTTGTTCGGTATATATTTTTCGGAGGTACAGGCCAACACGGAAGGACTGTGGCTGACCAAGTTCGCAGATGACTGCAAACTGGGCACCATAATCGACTCTCCAGCCGACACAAGCATCCTCCAAAAGGGCCTCATAGAAACAGACAACTGGTGCCAGAGCCCTGGCCTCAAGCTAAACGCCAAAAAGTGTATAGTCATCCCCTTTGGCAAAAACAAAGTGCCCACAAATTACCACATAGATGGTAATCCATTAAGTACAGAAGAAGTAATTAGGGACCTGGGGACCCAAGTTGATAGCAATCTCTCATTTGACAACCACGTGGCCAAAGTGGTTAGAAAAACATTTTATATAGCCCACCTAATCATGAAGGGATTCACATCTATATCAGGGGAGGTCATCGTGCCTCTTTACTCATCCCTCATCAGGCCCATAATTGAGTACAATGCCCTTTTGGGATGTACCTTACCAGACACCTGCAGCAACTGGAAAGACCCCAAAAGTACCTCACCAAGAGGATCAAAGGGCTCAAACAGATGCCATATGCTGCCCGGTTAAAGAAACTCCAGCTCTACTCAGTGGCATACCGCCTGCTCAGAGGCGATCTGTGCCTGACGTATAAAGCCATGTCCAACCTGGAATTAATGGACATGCTGCACCTCAGAAAATCCAAATCCCATCGAGCTACGCGCTTGAGAGACTTGAACCTCAGCACTGAAATAAATAGGACATGTTGGAGGGACAGATTCATAACCCAGAGGCTCCCTTCACTCTGGAATAAAATCCCAGTCCAGGTTAGGCAGAGTCCCTCATTGACTCTTTTCAAGAGGAATCTTGATGAGTGGATGGGAGATCGTAGGTTTACCCCGGGTATCAATTCTGTGTCACTGTTAGACAGAGGCACAGTATACTAACCTTGAAAAAGGGCATAGCAAAATTAATTTAAAATGGGTGGCGAAAGCCAAACACACTCTGGCTAGGCTTATAAATGCCCTAGGGCAGATAGCCTAGTATGAACCTATGAACCTATGATCTGAGGAATCAGTTTTGGTCACAGCAGAGTCACCCACCTATGGCTGTGCTAAACTGCTAGCTGCTGTGCTGGCAAAGGCTGTTTGCTTAACTTTTTCTTTTGTGGCTAGAAGAAGGACTGATCATGGGATTGGTAATTTGTTCCATGTCATGCCAAAAATTGTGCACTTTTCCGGGGAAAACATTTTCTTTAAAGTCACTTTTCCCTGAAAATCTCAGTAAAAAGCAATTTAATCCACTTTGTCAACCTCCAAAAGTAAAATAAACACAATTTCTCATCAACAAAAAAAATGCTTTTAAGTTCTTTTAAACTGACAGGAAAAAGTAAGCTCCCATTTAAAAGTATGGTTAAGTCTGACTAAAGTCCATTGAAATGCAAACACCTGGATTAAAAACAACACTCCCAAGCAGAAAAGTACCTTAAAACAATATATTTTTTTAAATGTGGAAGGTTTTTCACAAAGAGAAGTTATGTGCCCAGCAAAGGAACAGAACAAGATGAACAATGATCCTTGAATGCCCATACAGGAGCACAGTCTTCAGCAGCAGGATTGCTCTTGAAGGGCTTGGTACTTAAATTTGTGATTTCAGCAATTTCACTGACAGCTGTGGTATACTCAGGGTAGGACAATGGGATTGATCCACATGGTAAAAAGGACTTGCACTGTCCCTAGGCATAAGGTGATGGAGTCCCGATTGTCAGATGCTGGTAGTGCTGTACTGCAGTACTATATGTTCAGTTACAGCTGAAGCAAAGTTTGAAGTATTTGGTGGAATGTATTGCAAGCTTTTAATGCTGTGGTACTCTCTTTCAAAGGACTTTTTTTTGCTTGTCTCTCAAACACAGTTGATGGAGGTATAAGATTAGAAGATCATGAAATTGCAGAGGTATCCAACTACTGAGAGATGCCTATATATATATAACTATAGGATAAGCAGGTTGAGTACATTGAAAATAAAAGCAAAAAAAAAAATGAAAACAATTCATTTCTAAATTTTAAATTTTAGGCTTGAAGACCCAGAGCTATCAATAGAAACTGGAAGACTTATGGCTTTACTCCATATCTTATAAAATCTTGAGGAGCAATCTTAGCCTAATCTATTATGGCGTTAGAAATTTTGTTGTACTTGATCTCCAATATCTCCACAAATCTAATAACTTAGCGAACACCAGAACCAAGGACTTCCATCTTCACCAATAAGCAAATAGAATGCAATAGTGAGTATCTTTCTCATCTCTGGAATAAGCTGCCACTGCAAGATAAGCATTACAATACATTATCAGAACATTATCATCCTTCAAAAAGAACCTTGATAATTGAATGGGTTCCCTTAAATTTACCTTGGGTGGAACTGGCCTAGCCTTCCTTACAGGGGTTAGAGCCTGAGGCTGTATATTAACAAGGTGTTGATGATCGCAAAACTAAATTGCCTTGAAATTCCTATGAATATTGTAAATCCTATTTATAGATGCATAGACAAACAATATTTTCAGGTAACAGGAGGATGCTTGCAAAGATGGTATATATGTATCTATGTATATATCTATCTATATCTATCTGGGATCTGGACACATGCTCGACTAGCAAAACATCGAACACACATACACGAAAGCACTTAACATCGAAAAACGCTTCTGTGTATGTGTGCCTGTTTCGTAGATCGGACTACAGTGCGGGTAAGAGAAAATTCCCTTTTTCCCACTGTAGTGCAATCTCGGAGTGAGAATATTAAAGTGGGGGGTGCAGGGGGGGAGCAAAGCCCCCTGCAGAAACGTAGATTTTTTTTTTTTGAACTACACATGCACGGAAGCACTTTTCGATGTTAAGCGCTTTCGTGTATGTGTGTTTGATGTTTTGTGATTTGGACATATGCTAGTCGAGCATGTGTCCTACACCCATCTATCTATAAATACAAATACATACATAGATACATATACATATATATATATATATATATATATATATAGATAGATAGATAGATATCTATCTATATGGGTCTATATTAGTTCGCTGAAGTCACTCTTTAGCGAACACACATTAATCGACCCATATTCAACAAAAATCACTTCTGCGATTCACTGAATACTCCCAGGGCAAATAAATACTTACTCTGCAGCACAACAGATCCAAATCTAGTTAAATCTAACCCACTCAAGTGGGTGGCTTCAGCACCCACCCACCCCCAATTATATATACCAACTCTGAGATTGCACTACAGTGGAGAAGAGGATAAAGTTCTGCTGCAGGACAAGTATGTCCTTGCCCTGTGTGTATTCAGTGAATCACAGATGTGATTTTCGCTGAATACAGATAGATGAATGTTTGTTCACTAAAGAGTGACTTCAGCGAACTAACATAGGCCCGTATATATATATATATATATATATATATATATATATATATATTTACACCCACACACACACATATATGAACTGCCACCCTAAAAGGAATCTGTCTAAAATTGATTAGTTTACATATAATTCAGGATCTGCCAGAGGTAGACTGAAGTTATCTGAATTTGGTATATGTTTCACCAATGCTACAAGTCTGGTTGACAAGAAGGTAGAATGGAAAATGAGAATTAGACAAAAAAGTATGCATGTGTTATTGTGGTACACACATAGAACAGATGTTTGATGTAAAATGCAGGGCTATGACACCTTCTTTGACAACAGGATTGACTTCCTTTGAGGGGCTAACATTAAAGACCAGACAACTACATTTATACAGGCTACCACAATGAGTGTTAATTTTCATAAACATATAACCACAGTCTTAGTGATGTGTAGAGGTCACAAACAGGGACACAGGATAAAGGAATTTTTTATATTTTTTAGTAAGTGATGATTTTATTTTAATAAGTGACTTGAACTACCAGAATAGGTTTTGGCATTAGAGGTTGACAAAAATAATGATTTTTTTTTATCTGATCCTTAAGGATGGCAGCCGCACTGAAGTGGCTAGATGGTGATGCCATGGATCCAGTATATTTTGGTATTCATTGTCTCCCAGATGTCTTATTGTACACCACCTTTAGTCACTTCCCAACTCCTTTAGCAAATACTTTATACAAATCTACAGGCAAGCCTCTCCTACCACCATCACTGCTTTACATTCCTCCTTTAGCTCTATTGTCAAATCTGTTTTTCCAGCATACTCTAGGCTACCAATCTCTCTCCATAATTCTCATCCCATAGGCAGTATCAAAATATTAATGAATAATAGCCCTTTATAAAATATGTAAAACAGATCGATATTATGATTTTGTTCAGAAACAGTTTTAACTTTATCACTTTTTCTAGTCTGTTCCAAAAGTAGATTTTATATTGCATGCCAGATACAAAATAGTCCCTTTATGGTAGCAAAGTAGCTCAGCAGATAGTGTTGTCAACTAAGAGCAAGAGGTTCCCTGGTTCAATTCTTGGCTGGGCTGCCTTCTGTATGGAGTCTGCATGTCCTCCCTGTGTTCGTGTGGGTTTCCTCTGGTTGCTCTGGTTTCCTCCCACATTCCAAAGACATACAGTAGGTGGATCGGATAATCTAAATTGGCCATAGGTGTGAGTGTGTGTGTGTGTGTGTGTGTGTGTGTGTGTGTGTGTGTGTGTGTGTGTGTGTGTGTGTGTGTGTGTGTGTGTGTGTACATGGAAGAACTACCATGGCAGGGCTAGCTACCCAGTGGTATAAACCATGGCTCTAGAAGATTGTCACTGTTGAAGTGACACCCCAACTCCATGTGCAAAGATGGGAAAAAGGGGTTGTGGATGGATGGATGGATGGATGGATGGATGGATGGATGGATGGATGGATGGATTAATGGACAAAACAGTCCCTTCCAGAGCCACTGTAGTTCCATATAGGTGGTACAAGAGTGGCATAGGATGATTGTATGACCTTGGGTTGGAAAGTCATTTTGTAGATATAATAAAATAAATTTTAAAATCAAGTGTAAGGTCTTCAACTTAGTTGTGAACTTGATTTACAAAAGAAAACATAATAATAAATTGCCATGAGATTTGGAATTAAGTAAAGCCAAAACTCTGTCTGATCTGTTTTAATCCTTTTCATGTTTAACTGCTAAGAAAGCTAACAAAATATAAGGGGCAGACTCAATATAGAATCCTGGAAATTAAAAAGGTGCTCAGTGTCATTCATTATCAGAACACATTATAAGACAGGTATTGAAAATTGTCCATGGATACATAACACTACATATCTACAAATTCAGAAAAAAAAGACAAGTGGTTCCTCTAGCTTGCCTTTTTTTGCCTAAGTAGTATCTTTCAGTTGCCCTTTCTCTTACACAGTCATTGAATCCTTTCTGCAACTACCTGAGTTCTGAATAAGGAAAAATGGTGGTACTTTCATGGTCTAAGGGAAATATATATATGTAAACACATAACCTGAAAGCTGTATTAGGATTTCTGGTGTTAAACTTCACCTACTTGATGGAAGACTCATTGGATTAAGGATAAAGCCCAGACTACCAGCATTTGATTAACAGTCATGGTGCCAGAGAAGTCAGCCTAGAAGAGGTAGAAGACAATCTAACATTGTCTTGTCCCATCTATGGAAAGGGAAGTGGTCTGATCTGAGGTATTGCTGATACCTGGTAGAAACCAAGCATTAATGCAATGCAACACATGGACTAAGACATAACACTATAACCAGACATGGGCATATAACTAAAAGTATACAGGTATTGCTACAGCATTAGTGCATGACCTCGCTTTGTCAGCATGTATATCAGCATGCAGATGTTGGAATTTATATTTGTTTATTCATTCATTCATTCATTCATTCATTCATTCATTCATTCATTCATTCATTCACTTGTATTTGTTTACCAGGAAAACTCCTTTTCAATGTCTCCAAACAATACAGACATTTTTTGCATACAGTACACATCATGGGAACACTTACATTAAAAAATTCAGTAGTACAGCTTGTAAAGTCAAAAGCATGTAACACAGTACTAAACTGTACAGTACAAGAAAAAACATGGTGTAAGGTACTACATGAAGTTCATTCAGATTAAGTATAAAGTGGCACTAGAGTCTAAAGAGAACAATCAATGACCCCTGCAGAATGATGGCAGTGATCCCTGTTTTTTCTCCCTCTCCCATTTTCCTTGGACAATGGGAATAAGGGCAGACTGAATGGGCCAATGAGAAATGGAAACGAAATGGAAAGAGAACAAATCTTTGAAAACATATACCTAGTAATATTATGAGGAGATGATAAGATGAGGATAGCTATACTGTGGGGTGGAGCTATGCTTTAAAATAGTATGCATGATGGTATAAAAAGTTTCTAGAACTGCAGCTTATTATACCAAACCAAATAAATTACAGTGTAAGACTAACTCATTAAAAAAGAGACACTGTCAGTTCTTACTTAGTCTAATTATTCGGTAACTCATCATAGCAATATCATTATAAATAAAAGCTAAAACAAATCACCTAATGTACTGTATCTAGGATTTGCCATATTATGAGGACACAAAATGCATTGCAAGGGAATGACAGATTCAAAAACACAAACTGGATCAGCATGGTAGCCCCCATCAAACCATTTGTGGGGGGAGGGGGGAAGTGTACCAAATTTTAAAACAATACTAAATACTTAAGGAGTTGTCATGGCCTTATCAATACATAGAGGGTCACAATATGATGACTTTTTTTATTTCCCACATGCAATTTTCTTTTAAATTGCTTGGTTCATTATTTATGGATTTACATACAGTTAGCAAAATTATTTTATTTACTGGTGGTTAGCAAACAATAAGCACAGTCTTTCATGCAGATTTATTCTTAGAACTTTCATTGACAACAACCATTTTTCAACAGTTTCTAGTGTTATATTTTTGGATGCTTTTATCAATCATTATATTCCCATATAGACTCTAGCAAAGCAAAGCTGTAGATTAATGTGTTTTGGTTTTTCTCATCTATGGTTTAACCAAATGTTTCCAAAAGAAATCAGTTAATGTATCAATATTTCACAAATTGAAGCAGTCATTGTCTTGTGTGTATCTCTGTGGTAACAAGGTGTTATTTTTTTAAAACACTTTTATTGAATTATCACTCATGACATAGGCAAATTTACATTTATATAAAAGCAATCGAACTGTATCAACAAGTTCATGTTTACAAACATTACACTTCACATATATTGCCAGTTATCATATAACCTAAGCAACATTACATAAATTATTCAATTCCTGATGTTTTTTTTTAAGCAAGAAACATCGTTATTAAACCATCACTTATATATAAATATATGGATGGAAATATATTGTGGATGCGAGTTGCTGACACCACTGGTCAGGTGTTACTTATATATAAATGAAAACAATCCTAGTTGCAAGCGTTTTACATTACAAACAACACTGACACACTCACAGTTGCAAACATTATATATCACTTATAATCTACCAATCATTTTCAGTCAAACATTACACAGCTCATTCCTCCCCTGCATGTATTGTACCCAGAATTCCCATTTTTTCCTGTGTAGTTTGCTCATTCCGTTTTCTAAAGATCTCAGTTCCATTTGTTTTACCTCTGTTACTAAATTTACTCCTTCTAGTATAGTTGGTTTAGAGTTTGATTTCCATTTTCTAGTAATTGCTTTTTTGGCAGCCACCATAATTTAACAAAGCAAGGCCTTACCATGTCTAGGCAATTCCGATTCTGTATCATAGCTCAGAAAAATCATCTCCCTCATCACACCAATCTTCCCACCCAGCATCTCCAGCAGGGCATACTGCAAGGAATCCTTAAAGTCTGCCAACTCACCACACTACCAGAAAATATGTTCTCAATTATCTCTTTCTTCCCTATCACATTTCCAACATTTGCTGTCTACCTGAGGAAAAATTCTCTGGAGTCTACTTGGGGTACAAAAATATCTATGTAAACATTTCCAAGCAAAAATCCTAAATCTTCTAGATTTTGTTGCTTATTATGGAGACAAACATATATCCATTCCATTGTTTCTTTGTGAATCCCTTATCTAATCTTTCTTCCCAATCCTTTCTAACTGCCTCTGATTGTTTATTATAGTTATCATGCAATATTTTATATCCTCTACTAATTATTCTTTTTTAATGGCAGCGTCTGTTCTAGACTCTACTATAAACTCTACCAATGCTGGTATCTCATTTAGGACCCCCTATTTCTTTCTCTTTGCCTATACTCTGATATCAATCCTTAATAGGGAAGACAGTCTCTAACCTGCAGTTCAAATAAGCTCTTGACATCTTCCCATTCTATCATCTTTCCCTCTCTAGTTATTTGCTCCCAATACCTTGGTTCCTTTGCCCATTTTTTCGAATAAATTCCAGCCTCCTCTTGCCTATTGTCTATATCCGTAATTGCAGCCATCCCTATCAACAGAATTTCCTTTCTCCATTCTCGTGTTGGCTTAGTTCTTAGGATACTTTCTGCTACTTTATAGATATAATATTTTGTATAATTATTGTTATTCTCCTTAAAGACCTGCATCCAGAATCCCAGTCTCTCCTTGTTTCTTGAGCTTCCCCCCTGTTTCCTCATCATCCCTTTCCACTTTGAATTATAGTTTTCTGCTTATGCTATGTATAAAAGCCTTAACTGTGTATGGTAACAAGGTGTTCTTGATAACTTTTTAGATCATTCTCTGGTGCCTTAAATGTTGAAAACCATAAAATGCTGTTCAAACAAGGAATGAGTTTTGTTTACTGCTTACACTGCTGTATATCTATTTCTTTATATGTAAGGGAGGAAATTAAGGCTCAGAAATTTGGAAAACTATATTTCTCTACTCATGGCAGCTTAGACTCAGCCTGCACAATAAGACTTTTCTTTACAAAGATTTTTTGTGGCATTACTGTGCTTGTTAAATGCTGGCTTGTAGTGTTTCTCTTTCAAGTAGGGTAACATTTTGTGACAATAAAGGTTGCAGCCCAAATATAACACCATATTCTCTTAATTACAGGTAATGAGCTAAATACCACTCACTTCCTTACTTTTGCTCTTCAGAGAGATGTGTGTCACAACCACAGCTCTAAATTACAAGATATCTCAGTCTTTCCAACTAATGCCATCTAAATATAGTGCAAGCTTAACTTCTATCATTAGTGACCTACAATCCTGGGTTATGCAACACAGCACAGGTGACAAATGATACATATTGTTACAGATCTATGTGTCCTGCAGACAAGACAACAAAAGAAACAGTGAATATGTTGTTACCTACATAGGATGCATCTTTCTTAGTATCTTACCTATCATCCTCTAATTCACTGACATATTTAGCTGGGAATCATTCTTTTTCAGATATGCAGTGAAACAGAAAGGCTATGATTATTGGAAAACTTATTATTATTATTATTTTTGTTGTTATTATTTTTTTTACTACACTGAAATCTTCTTAGGATCTACTCATGATATTCTTGTTTCAAGCCAAAGATATAGCTTATGTTTTCTGTGGAATTGAAAGGAATGTTGTGCTTATGTCATACAGAATTAACACTAAGTTGACACTTAGCAATTATTATTATATTATTATTATTAATATTATTTTTGTGTTTGTGGAATGATTTTGTTCTCTAACTGTTTGCTAGTAGTTGACATTAACAATACATCATTTTTTACATTTTAATACTGTATTACTGATAATTTATTAAGTCATACTCCTGCTTTAGTCTTGTTCATCCAGTACTTTGTGATTAAAGCACAGAAATAAAAACTAGACATTGAAACAGAACTTGACCTGAGATTACTGACTTTATGTGTGTGTGTGTGTGTGTGTGTGTGTGTGTGTGTGTGTGTGTGTGTGTGTGTGTGTGTGTGTGTGTGTGTGTGTGTGTGTGTGTTTTGTGTTTGCTGCACAAGAAAGATATACTTAGTCATTTCCACAAGGTTTTCAGGTATATAATGAGCAAACAAATATTTGTCAGAAAAATCAGGGTAAGGATAACATCTAGAAAGTGAATTCAAAACAGACTACATTAAAACTGAAAGAAAAGACAAAAAAATACATTGACAATCATTTAGTGAACAACATGACATTGCTTAGTCCTGCATACTGAACATGCCATAAATCTGTTTAAATAAGCCAGGTCTGTATTTCCTTGACATCAGTTATATCACCTCTCCAGTAATATTGTTTCAGTTAACCATCCTTATTGGGGAATAATATGCCCTCATATCCCGGCCTCCCTGTTCTCACGTCTCAGTTTTATAAGATAGTCCATTGCTAAGCTTTACTAATTCCCTTAAGGCTCTTATTTGATCCTGGTACTGCTTCATCAGATCTCATGATTTTTGAACTTAGTATACAACACTCCAGAGAAAATGTATTTATTTATTTGTCTCTCTCTCTCTCTTTTATTCTTTTAGAAATCAAAAGAGGATTGTTTTGCTCTGCAGTAATGCCTCTGTGAATACAACTCTCAGCATTTCTGGACATTAATCTACCTATTCCTCCAACAGGGCTAAGGAAAACAATCAAATCCCTCTCCCAAGCTTAATTTATCTTAGAATGCCACAGGTTTAGTGGAGCACTTCCTAACTGCAATACAAAGCCTATAAACACATGCTCCTAGACTTCATGCAATCCTCACTTAGACATCATCAGTTAGCTGTACATTTAACCCTCTTCATATCTCTTTTATACAGAAACTGCTACTTAAATGTCAAGTCCAGACCCACTGCATTGACGGTCCACCTGGCACACTCCTTCAGATGGCTACTGAGTCTATTATCCAATCCATCTGTATCCTGGTCAGCCAGCTACTCTGTAGAAACTATGCCCCAGCAATCTGGAAAAGAGCCATAATTGTCTCATTCATAAAGGGGCATGCCAGATCACATTTATCAATTATACTTGAAGAACTGAGTGCATTTAAAATGTCTTCATAATCTTTCACAGCAAAATGTAAATTACTGTGGTATCTTTCCATGTCACAGCACATAAATTGCTCATCTGATCTTATATTTTATATTAAAATTAGACTTTTGTGAGACTGTTAGTGTCATTTTTTTGATGTATCCAAAGGGTTCAGTAATGTTAACCATTATATTCTACTACGCTCATGTTTTCCATTCACAATGCCTCTTCACTGGCTGTGAATTGGTTTGAAAGTTACATATAAAGTATACTTTGGTCAAGTGGAAAGATACTTGCCCTTCACAGCATAGATGTTGTACAAGAGGTGCCTCTAGATTTAGTACTGTGCTTGCTTCCTTTCAAAGTTTATTATAAGTCAGTTGGTACAGAACTGTTGTTGAGCTAGTCTTCTACAGTATGCAAATGTCTCAGTCTTTTAGGCCTCATTCTCAGACCCTATCTCAATTGCTGGCAAACTATAAGACACTATCACAAAATCCAGCTTTGTTTGGAGAATATAGCACAGCTCAACAAAAGTTAAAAATGAGCTTCAAAAACTCTTACAGCAGCATGGACCTGATCCATAAGTCTTGCTAGCTACACTAGACAACAAACTGTTTAACATTACTAAATCAGACAAATGTCTTTGTGCAACCCTAGATCAAGGGTAAAATTTGATATAATCTCTCAAACTTACCAAAAACTGGACCTTTTCTCATTTTAAACCATCTTGGAATACTCCAGAAATGCTACTGACTGAGCTTACATCATTCCTTTTCTACAAATATATGCAGTCCTCCCTTTATTCAAAATGGTTCAAATTTACATTTACAGTGCATGATGTCTTAATAACTCATTCATCACTGTTGCACCATTGCATTGTTTTCTTAAGCATAATCTGGCCTGATCTCAAAACATGCTTTACTCTTCATAGATGACTTAGGCTTATAGAGTGATAGATAAGTACTAGGCAATCAAATTGCAGACCATTACAAGCTTAACCAATAGCCCGCATTCAGATATTCCCTCCAGTTTCAAGAAGAGCAGAACAAGGCAGACCAGGGGAGATTTTGAACACAATTATTTAGGTTTGCCTTAAAGGTGGCAAGAGTGTTACTCTGCTTAACATGTAGTAGAAGTATTTTTCTAAAATGGGGGGTTTGATGGAATATTAATTTATTATGGCAGGGGATTTGTTGGGATATGACTCTATCATACCAATGAGTCTTATTTATCTATATGATGATGTGAATTAGTGCCAGCTTTTCCAGAGAAAGTAGAGTAGTGGCTGTGTAACATATGCCAGCATAGCTAGCTGGAGTTTTGTACAGAATTATATGTCATTTGTATATCAAACTGATTTGTACAGATGCTTTTGTTGAAAGATGCATTTGTAAAGCTGCTTGTGTTAAAAATGTACCAACAGTGGGTCCTGTTAGACAGAAAAAAAATACACCCGTGTGTCAGACTGTATTTTAACTGTTGAAATGAATATATTATAACAGAGGATACTGGAAGAGAAGAGTTTAATCTCACTCTAGCTAACTTTGAAAAATAGTCTGAAATTAAATTAGCTGGTTTAGGCCATAAAGATTGCATATTACAGTTCTGATTGCAGCCAGAGATAAAATGTCTGTGAAAACCAGGACTAGGAATCCTACTCTATTGTCCTTAGAAGTAAATTAATTGTTATCCTGGAAGGGTAGAAGTTTTTGAAATGGTTTTATAGCTTCCAGATGCTGTAACATATCTTAGCAAAGCTCTATGCGTGTGCATTATGACACACGTGTGTGTGTGTGTGTGTGTGCATGTGTGTGCGTGTGTGTGTGTGTGTGTGTGTGTGTGTGTGTGTGTGTGTGTGTGTGTGTGTGTGTGTGTGAAAATCAAATCTCAAAGAGTGTGTGGGTCAACTACTTGGAGCAGGGGAACAGAGCACTGGTTTCACAGAGAGAGTGGTGGAGGACTTGGATTTGAACACTCAGCTGAGAACTCAACTCTACAACTGTGTCAGTGAGGAGTCTTATTTGGGGGCCTGGAGGGAGAGACGGAAACCCAGACACAGGACTGAGTATGCTTCCTGTCTGCTCTTAAGGGAAATTGTGTTTGGTGCAGAGAGTTGTACTAAAAATACTGTGTGTTCCCATTTTTGTTCCAAGTGAATGTCCCTAACAAGTGTCTATGGTGAGGATTTAGACTCCTTGATCACTGGCCCAGAGGAGCGACATCTCAATCTGTTTATGAAAGTTTAGTTCCTTTGACCTTATATTGTAGGAACCATTTGCTTTGTGAAGAAATAGAAAGTTAAAAAGTGTCAGATCTTGCCTGCCTCCAAGGACTAGACACAGATCCCAGAAAAAGAAGTTTATAAGAGGCTAAGTACAGAGACAGGGCTACCAGTCTGCCCTGGTAACTATGATTTTTGAGGACAAGAGCTTTTTAGTTTGGAACCTCTGAGATCTCTCAATTGAGTGATATATTTAAACAAAGATATATCAAAAAGGGCATTATATCCAATATGGGTCTAATGACATACAAGTTTTATGAATAACTTAGGCATAAATCAATATATAACAACATTGACAGGCAGCTGGTTAAGAAACAGGAAACCGTGTGTTGTACTGCAAGGTGCAAAATCACATTAGAAATACACTAACACTGGGGTGCCAAAAGGATTGGTTTTATTTCCAGTATTATTTAATATGGTATTTAAAGATTACTGATTTAATATGTTTTTGGGTCACAACATATGGTGACATTTGTAAAACTGATGCTGCAATAAGTAATATCCATGGCATTGTAGCACTAAATAAATATTTGGACATGTTTGAAGCATGGACCAGTGAAATACACATGAAATTTAAAGTTAGTAAAAGCAAGGTTATATTGCATGATGTCTGCAGGGATGTACACATCAAACTAGGCAACTCTGCTTTTGAAACGATACCATATATTAAGCACTTGGGACTACTACTAAGGATGGAAAAAACATCAAGACAGCAAATTGCTGACATAAGAAACAGAGCTAAGAGACAAATAGGGCTTATGTTTATAACTACATAATTAAGAGACTCAGCCATATTAATAGTGTCTACTTAGACCAATTATGTAATATAATCTAAGTCTCTTTATATCTAACATCTGTGGAGATGGGGTCCTATAACAGGACAAAGAAGATATACCAAAATAATATACAGTGTAAAAAAATATCTGGCAGTGATAGGTTCAACTGTATGAATTTGTAAAGCATTCTGACCATGGTATTAAGTTATACCATGCAATGAGTGATTTTAAAGGATGTTTTTTAGAGCAGAAATTGATTTTGTAGTTGGGACACCAATTCCTCAATTCAGAGATAAGGGTCCTTTGTTTAAGACTGAACACAATCAAACATGAAGAGATAGTTATATCAGTTAAATAATAACTGACTACTGGAATAGGTTACCATTAGGGGTTACGAAATCTTACAGTATGGACAGATTTAAAATATATTTGAACTCTTACAAATGTAATAAAATGTTCACTCATGGTACTTGGGAGTCTGTACTTTTAATGGTCTGATGGCCTGTGCAGCATGCCAAACTATGAAACTATAAAAGGAAATTAAGACTTTTTTGGATCTGGAAGAGATGCCTTTGGAAATTAGATAAGAGAAATAAAAGGATTTCCTAACTGGTGTGGATAAATGGTGGTCAAAAGATAAGGAATTATCAACAGAAGTACCTTGACATCTTGTGACAGTGTCTGATTGGAGGGGTGTGACACCTTTATGGTATTGTGAAATGTTTTGTTTACCAAAATTAACTATACTACAATTTTTACATTTAATCTGAGGCCATTGTTCTTATACCAATCGTTAACATGGTCTATGCCACAACGGAGCAATTGTGAGTTAGAAGAAGACTGAATAATAACCACCAGTCTACAGTTATTTGTAGATTTATATAATAGATAACAAATAAGACAGGACCCAGCACTAAGCCCTGTGCTATATCACTGGTGACTTTTTTTGCTTTCAGAACTAACATCTGTGACTCTCACCACATGGGTTCTGTCAGGCAACCAGTTATCTATCCACTACACAACATAGGGATTTACATTCAGATTCACAATTTTGTCAATAATGCTTGCATGGAAATAGTGTTAAAGTCCTTGACCAGGTCCAGATTTAATGTATTTCCTGTGTAACTACTATCTAATAATTTGCTGACTTTTTCAAAGAAACTAATTAGGTAGGCTCTTCCTTTGACAAAGCTGAATTGATGAAGCTCCAGGGTTAACAGATTTTCAAAATACAGATTAATGAGGTCTGAGATAATATATTCTATAACTTTACATATGACGCTACTGAGACAAATGAGTCTATAATTAACAGAGTCTGTTGTTGAGCAACCCTTTATATTAGAATGGCTGTTTCCCAGACTTCACTAATGTAATCAATAGATAGTCTTATATTAAAGAGGTTAAATATGGGTTCAAATAAGCCATATTTAGTAGTGATAATCAGGCAGCCTGGTATGTTATCTGAACCCACGGATGAGGTGTTCTTAGCTTTTGAAAGAGCTGACTGGACATATTGCATAATAATTAAAGGGGAGCTATGACTCTGGAATCTGTAAAATAGCTATAACTGTGTGGTGGGGGAGTAACATTTTCACTAATTTGTTAGGATATTAGCTACTTTTTTGAGGGGGGGCTAGATTGGGTGGTATTATTATGGACTAGCTCTGAACATTGCTGGATATTACTTCTAACCTCCTGACATAGTTAAGAATGATTTGTAGTTATGTCTGGATTTAGTGGCTATCGTCTGTCCATATTCATCTTTACTAGTTTTCTTAAGTAAGATCACAAGATAAGTTAAATTAGGCTTCTTGTAAATATTAAGACATATTTCTCTTGTTATATAATTCATTTATATGGTACTGTACCATAGGGATTTGTTTTTAACTTTTCCATTATGTTTGGTGTGAATGCAGCTATTTCAGTGTGTGCTGAAGTTATATGCATAGGCAGTTGCTTTAGCAATGAGATCTATCAGAGGAGGATTAACTGAAGATTTGCTTTTGAGGAGTCCTTAAGCACAGAGGTATTTGCAGAGGAAGTACCACCAGTTTTACAGGAAAAGATCACTGATTTGTGGTCTGTTTTAACAAGTGAAGGTGATATATGTTGAGGTATACAAAAAGTGGCCATATCCGTAGGAAAAAGATCAAGGGTCCCCAAGTAGGATGGTTAACTAACTGAACAAAGGAGTCAGCATTTATAAGGTCAAGGAAGTGCTAGGCAAGCTGAGTAATGGCAGTGTAGGTCCACTAGTTTGTTTATATACAGCTGAAGTCTCCAGAAGAAAGATGCTGGGTTTAATGGGGATTTCACCTAATGTGTTAAGTTAGCTAACATGCATGGATAGGGGCTAGAGGGTGTTATATAGTTAGCTGTGAGGTATTAATTAATTACTTAATCTTGTTTATGTGATGTTATGTGATTTGGACATGTAGGAGTTCAAATATTGTGTTCTGTGGAAATAATTTTTTTAAACGATTATTGTAATATTAATAAATTAAAACTATGTATAATTAATCAAGATCTAGATAAAGCCTTCAATTCAGTTAATTGGTCTTATTTAACTGAAGTATTAGAAATATAAAGATTTCTAAGTAAGGTTATATCTCTTATTAATCATCATTCTCAAAATTCATTTTCATATATTAAACAAGGATATTTTATCTCGTAGTCAATAAAGTTAAGCAAGGTCATGAAATAAGGTTGGTCCTTATCTCAGTTATTATAAACTAGGTTTGTTATTTGCACTAGTATCACTTTCTTTATGAATACAGTTAGTCTCCTGCTATTCATAGACTTCCCATCACATTCAAAGTTAAAATTACTAGATACTTTCTAGAGTATTTAATGCCAGTTCCCAACACAGAGTACATATTTTCTTAAGTTAAGATTATTTATAGATATTCAAAAATGACCATACCCATCATATCTTTATCATCACTTTAGGGGTCAGTAATCCTAGGTACTGTAATAGAAGCTACAACTTATAATACTGTGTATACTTTTGAATATAATCTAATAATACCATTTTGCAATAAATTTTGTTGTAAAAAAAAGCCAATCGTGTTCCATGTATTTGTAAATATTTAAACTACTTTTCTTATTGCCACTGTTTAGGTAATTTACTTTTGAAGAAACACATTTTTAAGAAAACCTCTTAAATCAATCAAGTATATATTGTTATTGATTGCTATTTTATGATCTCTGTAACAACCTATATCCTTAGAATAATGGCTTTATGAAAACAAAAAGAAAACTATTGCCTGAAATCTCTATTTATTTGACATACACATACAAACAAAGCATTAATATTATTAAAGATAACTAAACTATAAGTACACCAATTCATTTTCATGAAACTTAAGGGTCATAGACTGAATAGAAATCCCATTGAAACTACCTTTCTAACTCTCCTTTATTCTCTTACACCCATTTATGCTAGTTGTTCTTACTTTAAATCTGTAAACAACTACATTAAATAAATGCATTTTGTGGTTATTTATAAGTACAGTATAAAACAATCTAAACTGAAATGGTTATGTAAAATCTGTCTAATTTCATCTCTCCTATTACATAGCAGTTTATAATCATTTATATTCACTATGTTTCAAACATTATTTATTATTATTTATTTTATTTGACATTTGTTGACTGGGGTGGTCCAACTGAGCCAGTGGCCCATTTTCAGTGGAAACTCGAGGTAGAAAAGCTCCAATACATAGAAATACAGCATGATAAGCATATTTGAAATACAACACAATCTTAGCGGTCTTGTGTACTAAAAACAGTACAATAGCAAATGGAAGCTATAGTACATAAAGTGAGTAAAAAATAAAAAAATCAATACACAGCTAAAATACAAGTACACAGAAGACATTTTTGAATATTTCAAGCCTGTTTATAAACTATAGCATACATCTTACCAGTCTTATGAAGTACAAAAAGCAAATAGCAAATAGAAAATATAGTACCTAAAGCAAATAGAAAAAATCAATAGACAGCTATATTATAAGGGGTCTAGGACTATTCACTGAAAGCACATTTCACTAAAACACATTTGACTGTGCACAATTCATTGAAAGCTCAATTCACTGAAAACACAATTCAATGAAACACATTTCACTGAAAGTTATATATGGCCTTTTCCCCACTGTAGTGCGACCCTGGAGTTAGTATATATAGTAAGGAGGTGTGGGGGTGCAGCCCTCCACCTATTTTAAATATTTTGAACTACATACATGGATACTTGCAATTGCAATAAATTACTCTTTTCTAAACATAATATATATCCAAACTATGTGGGGGGTATGCCCCCCACACCCCCTACTATATATACTAACTCCAGGGTCGCACTACAGTGGGGAAAAGGCCATATATAACTTTCACTGAAATGTGTTTCGGCGAATTGTGTTTTCATTGAATTAAGCTTTCAGTGATTTGTGCATAGTCATTTGACTTTCAGTGAAATGTGCTTTCAGTGAATAGTCCTAGACCCACTACAAGTTCAGAGAAGGCATTTAAAGTAGTTATGATATATTTACATGTGATTAAGTGGTTAAGCATATGGGTCTAAAGTGTAGTATAATAAGAAGTTATGTACCTACCATAACGCTCCATGTTAGTTGTCTTCTTCTTGCCTTCTTTCTTGCTGGTTGGGTTCGGAGCCGATCCTCGGCTCCGACTCAGCCATCTTCAAAAGCTCTAGAGCTGCTTACTGGCTCGAGGCCCCCTACTATATCCCATGATGCCTGGCGCTAGATACCCAGATCTCATTTGGTAACCTAACTACAGACATAATAATAATAATCATGATAATACAGTAACTGTAGCAGGATACAGGAAACTACTGGAGAGACTGACAGTCAGAAGTAACAGCCAGAGAAGACTCACACAGTGATAAAGAAGCCTAAGGAACTCTTCTCGGTCTACTAGGATAGGGGGATGGAGGGTGGGACGCAAGGGAGCCCGCAGGATTTTTTGCAGGGGGGTGCAAAACCCAGAGCCCTGCCCATGCAGCCCCGCCCACGTAGCCCCCTCCCCCACCACCCCTCCCCCTACCCCACGCAGCCCTGCCCCCCCCACACACAGTCCCTCACATACACACACAGCCATTCCAGTGTCCCATTACTTGGCTATTTCTCCCCATTTGCCACAGACACTGTTCAAATCTATCAGTATGCATACTGTCTTATGCTTTACTTCTACAATGATTACAGATATTTGGATTTAATTCACAACTTTTATTTCAAATTTTATAGCAGAAACACTGCGACACGCATTTCACATTTACTAAACAAAGCAACAGTCTTGCAATGAAAACAGACTTAGCATTAAAACTTCTCTGCTTTTGAAACTCACATTGATTGAAACAGCATTGAAACCCACATTCAAAGAGAATGCATCTGGGCAGTGGCAGGTTAAGTTTACCTTTGGGCCGTTTTCAAAGCATATCAAATGCACACATTTTTAGGCCCATGCAAAAGTATGGTGATTCATGTTTCTGATGGGAGATAGGAAATTCACCCTGGGGATCACTTCTGTGGCTCTGCTTGACAGTGGCACAGGAAAATAATTTTCTTGGGTGGCGAAAGCCAGGGTACCTTTGGCTAGGCTTATATAGGCCCTAGGGCCAATAGCCTAGTACCTACCTATGAACCTATAATTGAATTATATCCCTTGTACAGCACCTGCACCACCTGTTAAGAGTGTATTTTAAATTTACAGTTTTGAACATTTTCCAGTAAGCAGAGAAACAATTCAAAACATATGAACCAGTAATGACAAACTGCCTAGTTCAGAACATTTCAAACATAAAAGGCCACTCAAACTTCTATCATTATAATCCACCAATATTACTCCATATGCACAATCTCTGCAGTCTGCAGAAGTCATCTGAATTCCACATTAAAAAGATCTGAAACTAATGAAGAGATTGTTGCTATAAAACATACATTTCAGTGTTTCATCTACAAATGTAGTGCCCATTGCCCTAGAAGAATAAATTGCCTATGTTACATCAAAAGAAATGGTAAGCTGGTATATTGCAACAGGGAATATGTGACAAGCTGAAAACGAGGTTCATAGTTATTAGGCACCAAAGGGACATACTCAGGACAGGACTGCAGCATCCCATCCCCTTAAAATACACATTTACACGCTGTGGGAGTAGAAGCTACAGCCCTCTGTATCAAGATGCAAGTATGCTACCTGCTGTGCTACTAACACTGCTTTAAAATTCTATACTACAATGATACCATTTGCTAAACAAAAGAGTTGCATATTTTTACAAACCTAGCATGATGAGCAGCAATAAACTCTTCCCTTGAAGTTCTCAATTCCTTGAAAATAAATTCCACCTGCTAACTCTAAGTAGGTAATTTCAGACACACACACACCCACACACACACACACACACACACACACACACACACACACACACACACACACACACACACACACACACACACACTTAACCTGTTAGTAAAAGAAATCTGGACAAAGCCTAAAATAAACAGGGACAGATTCAAAATATTGCTTTGATGAACTTATAAAGTTAAGTTGCTAGAATAACACAACAGGATTTGTGTTAGTAAGCATTTTTCTAAAGGATATGACACGTAAAACTGAATGTCTGTCACTAATTAGCAGGTACACACAGTATTATTGCATAAAGCCAAACATAGACTACTCTATGAAACATATTTGGCCAGTCTAATCCAACTGTCTTATTAGTATGCACTTCCATTTCCTGAGTTTCTGCCTCCATTCTTTTGCTTCCACCTGACTTATCAAGTAAACAAACAGTTGTATGTAGAGGAAAGTGTGTGTCAACTTGTGCCAGAATTGTGCACGCTCTGGTTTAAGCACGTAGGTGCCATGAGAAGGTACTCTGGTGAGTTAAAATGTAAAAGACATGCAGAGTGCACCTTATGCTGGAGAGGGAAATATTCCACGAAAGGCTGCACTGACAGAATATTGAATGCTGCCTATCGCTAAACACAAAGCAGGTTCATTTGGTGCTCTGTGCCAAACAATACAGGGCATATTATTTTCACTACTCAGCTGGTCTTTAGCATCAGAAAAATGGGTAGCTAGTAGTAGAGGTGCAGTCCAGAAATGCCAACAAGATGGTCAAGTTACCAGGATAGGGAAAATGGAAGAAAAAAAAACAAAACAAAACAGATCCATGTAACCATGACAGAAAAAAAAACAGACTTTGATTTTCACAAACAACTACACATTTGAAACAAAAATATTTAACAGTATGGTTGAATTGTGCTGTACCGATGTCAGAAATACACAAGCCAGATAAGGTATGGACCACAGCATGTGAGCAGGCATTCCAGAAGCTTAAAGAAGCAGCTTTGGGAGAAGCCCCTGCATTGTACAGGTGGATGCTTTGAACCATGGGATGGGGGCTGTACATAGCCAGATTTTTTGTGTATCAAGGGGATCTTTACATGGCTTATAGGGCTTCCCTCGGACCTAGCTGTGATGGATCTGTTGGACATGTGCAAAACAAACATCAGAAATACTAGGTCCAGGGATATGAACTTCAATTGAGAGGTAAACATAGAATGTGCTTGAGATACAGACATGTGTCCAAAAGGATCCTAGCACCACAGAACAGGCCCTCCATGCATGTAAAATAGAGTTAATCTGGGACCCATTCAAAGGTAGCCTTGAAAATTGGATGGGAAATAATAAATTTACCATGGTCTGGTCCCTGGCCCTGTGCCATCAATAAGTGTTATCCTAACTAACACCACCTCCTACAAATCCTTAGTTACCTCCCTACTAACATGTCCCAGTGATACTGAGGACCAATGTAGTTTGAAGTGTCTGGCTAGGCTTGTAAGGACAGCAGTGCTTATCAATCTAGTAACAACCAATGAACTTATGCTCCAGCCATCTGCAATGAGGCCATCATTCTTTGGTCTTCAGGCTGCACCTATCGTCAGTCACGTGAAACAGCCCAAACAATATACACTACAGTACAGTTTCTAACCCCCCCCCCACCAAAACAGCAAGAAGACAGATAAAGCACATATGCTTAATTTCCACCCACCTGAACAACCCTACTTTGCAGAAATCCACTAAGGGTTGATGTCACTGAATAATCAAACACATTTTCATACCAGACTTGCATCTTTCAAGATATGCATGCCAACACAAAACCTGATAGTCTAGCAATGTTTTGAGCTTATAAGAGTAATAAACAAAATGCAACCCTATTTTTGTGCCTTTATCCCCCCTACCATTTTAGGCTTTGTCCTTATTTAGCAACCATCATGTCAGTTACAGCCTTTACCCTTGATTATTCATGGTTTCAGACCTCTCAACTGTCCATTTTGTCGCAGAATGCCCAGATGTTTACTTCATATTTTGGTCTGTCCCTCATAAAATTGATAGTTGTCTGGCAAATCACTTAGATTATTTGAGAATTGAAATCACTAAATAAATTTTCAGACTTCTTAGTACTATATGCTTTACATCCACAACTCCTCTATGAAAAAAAAAAAAAAAAAGAGATTCATGTTTGAGTGTCAGCCTCGCAGTACTCAAAAAACACATCAGTATTTACCACCGCCTATGATCCTATGACCAGTACTACCCTGTCTTCACAATAATGTCTAAGGTTCTAAGACTTTCTTTAACACACCCAACATGTTTCTAAGCAATTTTCTCTTTTTCCTCAATTTATCTCTACTATCTTTTCTAACTCAAACATATGTGTACTACCAGCTCACTATATGTCTCCCACAAACCCACACCTTAAGCAACTACAATAACTCATTCTATCAAAACATATCATCTGAACTATGCAGTTCTATACCACACTGTCTCCTTTGTTATAGATAACATCAAATTTACAATACTAATAACTTCTCCCTCAAATTCTTCTCTATTAATTCTTTCTCTACCCCAAACCACACACACAGACACACACACAAAGACACACGCAGATAGACACACACAAAAAACAATAAATAAACAACTCTGGCCATTTCGTACCTACTTCCATTTCAACTCATTATTTACCTGTGGAGATATACATCCCAATCCAGGACCACCACACCAAATTCAGTTTCCCATTTGACAACTCCACTCCATCTGTCCACTCTTCCCAAAAAGATACTCTGGCATTCATTTTCTTAAATGCAAATGTAAGAAGCCTCATCAGTAAAATTCAAGATACACATGCATCCATATCCCTATACTCTCCCTGACATATTCATCATTACAGAAATCTGGTTAAAAAAGATGTAGCCTAGCAGATAAATAAATACTCCTCTCTGGCTGCAACAGTCAGTCTTAGATTTAATACTAACAAGAACAACACCACTACCTCTGGCAGTCTACCTGATAACCTAAATGTTAACTTACTTGCCCACAATTATCTCCAGACACATTACATTAACAAAATAATTACAGTAAAGTTCACAACTTAACCTCTTTCTGCAAAGATATAGTCAGTGAAACATTAAAAATTAAAAATGTAACAGGACTCCCTTAAGAACTCTTCCTCTAAATGACACAGTCACTTTCTTCAACTCAGCTTTTCTAAATATACTAGATTATGGCCTCATTCTCATGGCCAGATTTAGTATGGGCACCCACTGCCAGAAAAGCACACGAGGAAAAGAAAAGCAAGATGGCAGCTCATCACATCGTGATGATACCTCGAGGGACGGCCAGTCGGAAGTTGAATTGGTACACAACACAATCGAGGGTTGAAAGTGTGATTTTTTTTAATGTAGGGATTCAGACACGGAGGACGAGGGTGCAGTCCAGAGCACCACTCACTCTCACACACTCAAGTAAGTGTGCCACGCAACTTTTGCGTTTTGGCGCCAAGTGTTCAGTCAGTCACAACTTCACAAGTACAAAAAAACCCAACCTACCTTCTCTTCTTGTAATAATACCAACACCATGATACGCACCACCACCAGTCCAGTCCTTCCACCACTCACCACACGAAACACAATGGTTTGGTTTGCTCCGGAGGATGAAATCGTCATCAGGAATACTCTTCCACCGACGTCCACCTGCAGTCTTCCTTAATCAAATTGCAACTACGATTATTTAAGGAGGAGTTTGAGGCTCGTCGTCACGTCAGACTCATCAGTCATGTGACTGCCTGCCACGCCATCTCCAGTAACAGTTCTGAACAAATAACAATGCAGGCTACGGGGAAAAAACAAAGTAAGTGGGAAAAAAAGTGTGTTTTGCCAAATTGCCAGATAGCGCTAAGAAAATCCAGGGGGGTGCAAGTGCACCCCCTTGCACCTGCCTGCGGTTGCCCTTGGTGGGACGCAAGAAAGAAGGCGAGAAGAAGATAACTAACATGGAACGTTATGGTAGGTACATAACTTCTTAATGTTAAGTTGTCTATCTCTCCTTCATTCTTGCTGGTTGGGACAGCGTCCCTAGCACCTCAATCCTGGGTGGCTCATCGGAACAGACTGTTCAGAACAGTGGAACCAAAATCAGCTCTGCTTCTGGAAGGCACATCCAGCTTATAATGTGAAATGAAGGTATGTGGATTAGCCCAGGTAGCTGCCGCACAAATAGTTTCCATTGACAATCTAGCCTGAAAAGCCACAGAAGTAGCTAAAGCTCTGGTGGAGTGACCTTTGTGTTTAGCAGGAAGGTCTTTATTTCTCAACTGATATATAAAGGTAATAGTAGAAGACAACCACCTAGATAAGGTGACTTTTGACACTGGTATGCCTTGTTTTCCTTCAGCGTAAGACAGGAACAACTGGTCTGATTTTCTGAATTGCTTGGTTCTATGCAAGTAAAAGCATAATTGTCTATGGACGTCCAACTGATGTAATTTGCATTCTGCCTTGTTGGAATAATTTGGAAAGAACACGGGCAGTTCAATGGATTGATTCAAATTACAATCAGAAGTAACCTTTGGGAGAAAGGAAGGATTAGTCCGAAGATAAACTCTATCATTGTGAAAAACTAGGTAAGGAGGACGAACACAAAGAGCCTGAAGTTCAGAAACTCTTCTGGCCGACGTAACTGCAACCAAAAGAAGGGTTTTCCAAGAAAGAAACTTCAAGGAACAAGAAGCTGCCGGTTCAAAGGGGGGCAGTATCAGGGAAGCTAAAATCAAATTCAGATCCCACGGAGGCAGGGGATCTCTTACTGGGGGCCTGAGTAGAGTGGTCCCCTTCAGAAAGGCTTTACAAAGCTTATGGGACATGATGCTTGAATCAGATAGGCCCGTATGAAAGTTTGAAATTGCAGCTAGCTGAACTCTAATCGTGGCAGAAGAGGATCCAGTTTGAAAAAGTTCTGCTAGAAAATCTAAAATATGGTGCACAGGGGCTGAAAAGGGATCTATATTCCTGTTCTTTGCCCATAAGGAAAAATGTTTCCACTTACTAGCATAAGTCTTTCTAGTGGACGACTTATGTGAGGATAAGATGATTTCACGCACCGAATGAGAGATGTTGGGAAGCCTGGCTAAAGTCGGAAGTGGAGAAACCAAGCAGTGAGCTGGAGAGATTGAAGAGGTTGGTGCAGCCCACCCGATTGATGGATCAAGAGATCTGGAATTGGGCCCAGGGTCCAGGACTGCTCCAGAAGGTGATGATGCAGGAAGGGGAACCAAATTTGTTGAGGCCAGTAAGGGGCAATGAGGATCATCTTGCATCCCAGTGTGGTAGCTTTCTGAATTAGTTTGGGAATCAGGGGGAATGGAGGGAATGCATAAAGAAGTACCTGGGGCCAATCGTGAACTAGAGCGTCTCTGGGGAGGTGTCCGGGAAGAGGTAGGAGAGAGAAAAAATTGCCGCACTTGCTGTTGAAGGGGGTGGCAAAAAGGTCATAGCAAGGCTGTCCCCATTTGCGGAAGATTCTGTCCGCCACAGTCTGATTGAGAGACCACTCATGAGGCATGAGAATTGCTCTGCTCAGCCTGTCTGCTATAACGTTGGACTTCCCAGGGATGTGCGCTGCTATCAGAAACCATTGGGAAGAGATCGCCCACTGCCAAAGTCTGAGTGCTTCTCGACATAAGGGGTATGACTTGGTCCCGCCCTGCTTGTTGATGTACCATACCACTGACACATTGTCTGTTTGAATTGCAATGGTCCCAGTGGGAAGAGAGTTCTGAAGAGCTTGCAATGCTAAAAGCACGGCTCTCATCTCCAAGACATTGATATGCAGATGGTACTTGTGAGGCTGCCAGGTGCCTTGGACTGTTCTGCCCTGATAATGCCCCCCCCCCCCCGATCAGGGAGGCGTCCATGGTCACCGTAGCTACTGGGGGAGGAAGAACGAATGGTCTGCCCTGGTGTAATGATGGGGAAACCATCCACCAAACAAGTTGGTTTTTGCATGACTGTGTGATCATTATCCCGTGAGACATCGGGAGTTGCTGGAAAGACCATTGTGTGAACAGCATCCACTGAAGAATCCTCATATGAAAGCGTGCAAGGGGGACTAGTATTATAGCCGCTGCCATGAAACCCAATGTTTTTAGGACAAATCTGGCCTGAATCTTTTTGCATCCTAATAAGACCTGCACATGTCGTCGAATGGCTAACACTCTGTCTACTGGTAGAGTCGCTGACATGTCCTTTTTGTTTAAGTTTGCGCCTATAAAGGTGATAGATTGACAAGGCGACAATGCAGACTTTTTGAAATTTATTGTGATGCCTAGAGTGGAGCATGTTTGGATGGTGTAGTCTCTGGCTAGCAACAGGTGATGCCTGGTGGTTGCAGTAAGGAGCCAGTCATCTAAATATGGAAACACCTGGAATCCTTGCCATCTCAAGTGAGCGGTGACTACTGCCAAACATTTGGTGAACACCCTGGGGGCTGTGGTGAGACCAAAGGGCAGCACTTTGAACTGATAATGACTGGCTCCCATCCAGAAGCGGAGGAATCTTCTGAAGCATCTGTGCATTTTGATATGGTAGTACGCATCCTGAAGATCTATGGAGCACATCCAATTGTCCTGACCCAGAAAGGGTAAAATGGACTGTAGCGTGACCATCCGGAACTTCATTCTTTGAACAGACCTGTTTAGTCTGCTGAGATCCAGAATGGGTCTCCAATCCCCTGTCTTTTTTGGTACCAAAAAGAACCTTGAGTAAATTCCGGATCCTTGTTGGTCTGCTGGGAATGACTGGATGGCTCTTTTCCTTAGCAGGTTTGAAATTTCTTGAACTGCTTGATCCCTTAGATTGGGTGGAACATCTGGAAGGGATTTGTTGGGAATGTAGGAAGTACGAAAGAAGGGGATTTTGTAGCCTTCGGATATGATAGAAAGTACCCAATTGTCTTTTGTTATACTTTGCCAGGCTTCTGGGTACAGCAATAATCTTCCCCCGACTGCCTCCGAAGGTGGTCAGCCGGGCAGCACTTCAGGGATGCTGGAAGGGCTTGTCAGAGAAGGATTCTCTTTGGCCCTGATTTTGCAGACCCCCCCCCCGACCGTAGGGCGGCGTCTATTGTTGTTCCCTCCTCTGCCCCTGGAGGGGAACTCTCCACGTGTGTCAGGCACGGCTCCTTGGAATTTCCGGAACCACATCTTCCCACTCTTCTGACCCTTGGGATACGGTCTTGAAGGAGTGCAAAAACGGACTCCAGCAGCAGAGAGATTCTTGCCTTTCTGCTCACACCTGGTAAGGGTATCCTTCACCTGTGGTCCAAACAGAGCAGAACCATCAAAGGGGGTGTTGGTGAAAGATGCCTTAAAGTGTTCCGCAAAGTTGCATAACCGCATCCAAGCATGTCTCCTCAAAGCCACACCTGTGCCTGCGGCCCTACTCGCTCTATCAGCTGCATAAGAGATGAGCAGCATGGAGGAGTTTACTACAGAATTTAGAGACGCCAGCTGGGAGGCAATCTTAGCCTGAGCCCCCGCAGCTGATGGATCTTGAAGGGTATCTCCTAACTCTTTAAGGAGATCCCTTTGAAGGTGGGTAAAATGGCAAAAATAGTTCAGAGACCTCATGGAAAAGGTCGCTGAGGAAAACATCCACTTCCCATATCTGTCCATCGTCCTAGATTCCTTATTAGGGGGATGGACAGATGAAGAAGTTTCAGCCAACTCCTTTTTAGTGGCCGCTGCTACCACCATGGCATCAACAGGAACACCCTTGGTCAGAAATTGCTTGTCCTGAGGGGCGGTGATGAATTTTGTGGGCCTATGGGGAGCTAGTCCCATTGTGTCTGGAGCTGACCACACCTTTTGAGCCACCACCGACATCAGTGGATCGAAAGGCGGAGACACCCAGGAGGTGGAGGGTCTGGAACCAAATGCGTCCAGGAATACCGACTCTTCCTCGGAAGGGTTAAGGGTAGTCCAGTTCCCCCTCTGCCTAAGGATTTCAAGGATGTCTGAGAAGGAGACGTCCTCAGAGGGGGATCTCGGGGACGCTTCCAACTCCTCCAAATTGGTATCTGAAGTGACAGACTCAGGGGAGTCAACATGCTTCTTCTTGCATTTTCTCTTTCGAGGGAGCTCCTCTGAATGAACAGGGGAGGCCTTGGAAGAGGAAGATATACCCAATGGGGTGCCCTGGAGCGCTTGTTCCCCATGCTTGGGGTCTGGAGGAGGGGCAGAGGCAGGAGCAGGCACCATGGGGGGAGGAGCCGATGAGGCCAATCGTGAGGTTGACTCAGATGCCAGCACACTCCTCATGACCTCGAAGGCGCCCCTTCCCGATGCCATAGAAGGCTCTGGCTCCGAAGAGACCGGAATCCTTCCCAGCACCAAGAGGGACGGCTCCAAAGCTGATGTAGGAGCCGAATTCACCTGCGCCGAAGCTCTGAGAGGGAGAACGGGGTCGGACAAGGGTCCGATGCCACTCGCCCCCTCGGAGCCGACGAGGGAGTCTCGGTGCCCAGATCCCTCCAAGGACTGCACCATGGA
>NC_056748.1:331323664-331466164 GCF_019279795.1 Protopterus annectens
GGAAAGGCCGCAGAAATACCTCACTGAATGAATCACAGGCCTAAAGCAGATGCCCTATGCTGACCATCTAAAAAAAAACCAGCTATACTCTGTGGCATATTGTCTACTCAGAGGCAATCTCTGCTTAACATACAAGGCCATGTCAAACCCTGAGCTGTTGGACATGCTCCACTTAAAGAAATCCCAATCCCTCAGAGCCACATGCTCCAGGGATCTAAACCTTGTCATCACAATGAACAAAACATGCTGTAGGGATAGGTTCCTGATCCAGAGACTCCCCATAGTCTGGAATAGACTCCCATACATGTCAAGCAGAGTGCCTCCTTGGCCCACTTCAAAAGGAACCTTGACAATTGGATGGGAGATAGGAAATTCATCCTAGGGATCATGTCAGTTGCCCTGCTAGACAGGGGTCCAGGGAAGTAAATATTGTGGGAAGAAATATCCAGGGAATTGTTATGGCTAAGCTTGTATAGGCCCTAGGGCCGATAGCCTAGTACCAACCTATGAACCTATAATCAAGTTTCTGAAAACTTGAACTTCAAAAAATAACAAAAATCTATTATTTTACAGCTTTGCAGGAGGACAAGCCCTCTGGTACCCCCCCCCCCCACCACACATACCCTGCATACTGCATGTACCAACTCCAAGATCTCACTACTTTGGGGAAAAGGGAAAGTTCCTGATCCTCACTATACTGCGATCTCCATTAAAAAGCTTTGAGTTTTCAGAAAATCGATCATATGATCTCGAATATATCAATTTTGAGTTTCTGAAAACTGGACCTTTTTATAGGGACCCATATATATATGGATATAGATATAAATATAGATAAATAGATATACCCACACGAACATACAAATTCCATAATTTAATTTCCATTTAAACATATGCTTAATCTTTAGGTTCACTGGTTCATAGGAAACTACAAGGTGTGCAATCAAGAAGACTATTGAGATTATTCCAGTCCCCATATATCCACAGAGCACTGTGTGGTTAAGTAACCTGATCAGACTCACTCAGTAGGTAAAATTAAGGCTGAAGGAATCAAACACGGACCACAGGAAGACTTCTCATCAACAGCTCATAGTTTCATTCCTCAACACTAAATGACAGCCTTCAAACTCTCTAGCATTCATATTATTAGCCTTCCCAATGCTGCTCAAGTTCCATAAGTAAAGTCATATGCCATTTGCTTTGACATTCAGAGCTATTATGACCCACATATTTCAGTGAGGCACATTTCCATCTTAATGCTTCTTAACTTCTTTTTGAGATTCTGTATAATAAAAAGAGAGATATAGCTAGCAGTAATTGTACCTAGCACCGTCCCCCAACTTGGTGCCTCTTCCATCAATAAAAACTCTGTTCTTCTTTTAAACTATATAAATCTACTGCTACTTTTGTAGCAAGTAGTTGGTACAATTTATACCACACATGGAGCATTACAGTCTCCATTTAAGCATTTTTACTTTTAAACTGTTTGTTGCATTTGTAGGAAGTAGTTGCTAGTTGCTAGTTGCTACAGTTTATGCACATATGGAACACTGCAAAGTTTGTTTATTTTTTTTTTTACTTTTAAAGTGTTGCAAACTGCTTGCTACATTTGGGCTAAGCAGTTGATAATGTTTATACCACACACAGAGTACTACAGCACTCACTTTGTCCACATATGTAACACTAACATTTATACATTATATGCCAGTATGCAATGAAAATATGCAGTGAACAGCAATTGGGATCAACTGATCATGCCCCCTAATACCATGTGCCTGGAACAGCTGCACCTTTCTATTGTTGAAAAGCTACCTGTCCAATAGGTATCAGTCAATGAAATGGCACTCCACTCTCTCCACACCTTCCTGCCACTACTGGTGTACCAGATGGAACTATCTTTGGTCCCCCCATCTTTAACATTCTCACCAACACCCTCCACACATCACACAACAGGCCTCCTTAATACAGTACACAGATGACTCCACACTTATTTGTCCATCTGACAACACGGCAGGCCTCCAAAATATTACTCAGGTATAAAGGTACTATAGTCAAGTATAAATTACTAAGGATGCTTTAACAGCCACTGAAACATGGCTTTACAACTCACAATTCATGCTCAACCCCCCAAAAACAAACTACTTCTTTTTCCCTAAATCCCTCTTTCATGAAAAAAAAACAAAACTTAAAGCCCTGTCTCTTGATAAAGCAACCATTTAAATCATTGCTCATAACAAATTATTAGGGATGATAGTGGGTGATAATCTTAAATTTGACTTGCATATACAAAATTGTATAAAAGACTCATCATAAATGAGGAAACTTTACAAAGCCAAAAACTTTCTCATTAATGCAACTAAACAACAGTTGCCGCTACTTATCTCCTCCCCACACTTTTTATACTGCTCCCATTCTTACTACTCTCCAGGCATAAAAAAAAAAAAAATCTAAATTTGAACAATGCTATAACAAAGTTGTTAAATTTGCAGCAAATATCCTTTCAGAACCTATGATACAGCACTAAAAAGCCTAAATTGGTTAGAACTACCCTATCAACGAACATATAAGTTTGTAGGTATTTATTAGGCTAATGACCACAAGGGCCTTTTTAAGCCTAGCCATGCATCCCAAATCTCTGACAAATTCTGATACCTTTGATAAGTGTAAGCAGGGGCTTGAGAGATGAAATATTTACAAGCTAGGGCCTGGGAGATGAACCATTTACCAGTTGCCTGTGTCCATTAGAGACATAGGAGCCAAACCAGGGATGAATTTCATGTTCCCCATCCAATTGTCCAGGTTGCACTTGTATTGGGTTAGGGAGGAAGTCTGAGATCTGAATATACACAGCTTGTTACCATCTATAGAATTATCCAGCATCCATCTTCTTGTCTGGCACAAAATACCATTCTATGCAATTATGTTCCCAGTCAGTCATTATGATCCATGGACCAAAAACTCCTGTCTGCCTACATACTTATCAAATCTGCTGGGCATTGACTGTACTCGTACCATGCTTCTAAGACCTAGAACTCCTTGTCTCTGTCGATCAGGTCAATATCCTCTGTCACATCATTCAAAACCATTCTGAAAGACTTCCTGGCCAACATCTGGCACCGTTCTTGCCCAGCACCAGTGTAAACTATATACCTAAGTTTTAACAATTACTTATTCATACCTTACACCTTCTTACTCTCCCTTCTTCACTAATGTCCTTATTTGTAGCAATTTATCTCCCCGGCTTTCTCTCTGAATACCATAAGCCTGCTTTCCCTCTCGCTTCACATTAAAATTCCTATTTGCTACCTTTAATTTCTCCATAAACTGGCTAAAATTTAACTTTTAACCATTCTTAATCAATGTTGTCATATTGTGTCTAATTTGGTATAATTATGTAAACTGTAGATGTTTTATTTTTTAAAGATTATAAAATTATTGTTCTTAAGATGTTTTGTAATACTTTGGAGATTTTCTTCCAGGCTTCTGCTGAAAATGGGCTTCTACCCAGTCTGACTTTCCCGGTAATCAAATATCAATAAATATATAAGTGCATAAATATATATATATATATATATATATATATATATATATATATGTGTATACACACACACATGCATATATATAATATATACATATACATATATACATATATATATATTTATATATATATATATATATATATATATATATGTATATATAGATATATATATGTATATATAGATATATAAATTTATATATATAAAAATGCATATTATATATATATATATATATATATATATATATATATATAGAGAGAGAGAGCGAGAGAGACATGAATATATTATTTAAGTAAGCAAATGATTACTGAATAATTTTTCATTCTTGTTTGTTAAATAAATTCATTCTGAAGTTGATATGTTTTAAAATTGTTTTGATAAAAAGTCTTTTAAGTTTCCCACTGGAAGAGTTTTAAGAGTAATTATGACACATAGTGCAATTAGCACTGAAGACATTCCTTTTTTTGAGGAGGGGAAACCTGATTTGTGTGGTGTTTTTGGAGTGTGCCTTGATTATTATAACATTGTTTTGCATTTTTGTCTATCTGGGTGCTGTGTCATTTGTTGATGTTGTTTCGAGTATTTATAGAAAACTCACTTTTTCTAATAGTTATCTCCACTTCCAGAGTAGTCATCCGAAACACCAGAAGAAAGCTGTGGTAAAAGGCCAACTGGTAAGGGCGGCTCGTATGGTTTCAGATGAAAACACATTCTTTGAAGAATGTGATAAAATATTAGATATCTTTTTAAAGAGGGGTTATTCCCAGGAGTTATTAAGGGGAATTAGGAATGAAGTAGGGGGGAAGAGATTGAGTGGGTTTTACCACTCTTTATTAAGTGGGAGTGGTAAGCTAGGTTTACAAAGTATTAGCACTGTAAGGAAAGAGTGTAAGTGTCAGCTTGAGAGACTTCTGATCATCACCTATTCTGTTAATGTTAACAGGATGGTCAAATCAGTCATTGATAACTGGGCAGTGTTAATGGCTGATGGGCGATTAAGTGAGTTAGTTGGTAACAAACCGTATGTGGTATATATGAAAGGTAAACGTTTTAAACAAATCCTGGAAAGCTATGAGGATAGTAGTTGGAACAACAGCACGAAGGGTATGTCTAAATGTGGGCATTGTAAACAGTGTGGGTTAATTTTGGTAGGAGACCAGTGTAATATTAACAGTCAAGTATTTTATATTTCAGGGAAATTCAGTTGTGAATCCATCTGGGTGATATATGTTGCATGCTGTAATGTATGTCCTGCTTTTGCTATAGGAAAGACCTCAAGGAAATTAAGAGAGAGGATGTACAAGCATAATTTAGATATTAAGAACAAGAAAAATACAAGTGCACTATTTAGGCATATTTCTGAGAAACATTATCATAGTTTTAGGTTCACAGTGTTAGAGCATGTTAAGACGGATCCTAGGGGCTTTGTGTTGGAAGAACATTTATTGAAGGAGTTGCAGTTGCAGATTAGGTTAAATGCCACAGTATCTCCAGGGTTAAATGAGACTTGTTCTATTAAAGCTGTTTTAAAATTAAAAGTTTGGTATTATAGGTGAATATTTATATTTATACATGTATAGGATTTTAGTTTTTTAACTAGTTTATGCATTGATTTTAATTAATTATGTAACAAGTTGATTAACATCATGTGATGCGTTGCAGTATGTAATGACTGTATGACTGGCAGTAGGTAGTTCTGAAGAAGTCCCTACGGGGATGAAAGCGGTAAATGCTAGCTTTTTGTGGATCAATAAAGAAGGAGCAGGTTCAACTGTGTTCGTTTGTGTTCAGCTGTGTTTCCACTTCTTTGTTATTTGACTACTATATATATATATATATATATATATATATATATATATATATATATATATATATAGTACTATATTAAATACAGGGTCTATATGAAATCAACAAACGTTTAAAATAGTGAACGCTGATCGACCCTTTAAAAGCAAAACCTCACAATCTCGAAGACATGGAACACTGATTTTTTTTTCCCCAGAGAAAAAAATCACTGTTCCACCAAAAAAAACACAAAATAAAGTGGGGGGATTCGCCCCCCCCCCACACACCCCCAATATTTAAACATACCAACACCAAGATTGCACCACAGTGGAGGAAATGGCAAAGTCCCAAAAATAGCCCAGCAATTTTTTTTCCCTGGGAAAAAAATCGCTGTTCCCTGTCTTCGGGATTGTCAGGTTTCGCTCTTTAAGGGTCAATAAATCAGTTTATATATATATATATATATATATATATATATATATATATATATATATATATATAAAAATAACGTTCCATGTGAGTTGTTCATCTCGCCTTTATTCTTACACCTGGGTACGGAGCTGAGCCATCGGCTCTGAGTCGGCCACTTTACTAGCTAAAGATCTCAGAGTAGCTAGAGGCCAGGCCCCTATCCCATGATGCTCTTTGTCCTACCTCAGATCTAGTTTGCTGAACTCAGCATGAACAAGTGTAACTCACTAAATACTCCAGCTGGAGTAAGAAGTCCCAGAACAAGACTACCAGACCCCAAGTCTACTCATTCTTCAAGACCCTGGAGAGGGAAGGTGGGTGAGAATGTAAGAATAAAGGTGAGATGAACAACTCACATGGAATGTTATGGTAAGTACATAACTTCTTTATGTGAAGTTGTTCAATCTCGCCATTTACTCTTACACATGGGTTGCATCCCAAGCACCCTAATCATGGGTGGCTCATGGGAATATATTTCTGAGGACAGTGGAACTGTCCCTGGAGGCCCTGTCCACTTTGTAATGAGTGATAAAGGTATGAGGCTTAGACCAAGTGGCAGCTGCACATATAGTGTCCAAAGGTAAATGAGCTGTAGAAGCTGAAGACGTGGAGACGGCTGTAGTTGAATGGGCCTTCACACCATGCTCTAATGTTTTGGTTCGCTGAAGTGTAGATAAGTTTGATGCAGTCAGTTAACCATTTGGAAAGGGTAACTTTAGAAACTGGTAATCCTTTCTTAGCATCAGCATAAGATACAAAGAATTGGTCAGATCTTCTAAATTCCTTTGTCCTGTCCAAATAGACTCTCAATTGTCTGTGGACATCAAGTTTATGCAACATATATTCCAACTGATTAGAATGATTACTGAAAAAGGTTGGAAGTTCAATAGTTTGGTTCAGATTGGTCTCAGAACACACTTTTGGCAGGAATGAAGGATTAGTTCTCAGTGATACCCTGTCTGGATGGAACACCAAATACGGTGGTTTGACAGAAAGGGCTTGAAGCTCAGATACCCTGCATGCTGAAGTAATGGCCACCAAGAAAATAGTCTTCCAAGAAAGAAACTTCAACTGACAGGATGATGCAGGCTCAAAAGGGGGAAAAATAACATGTGACAGCACAAAATTTAGATTCCAGGGAGTAAAGGGTTGTCTAACAGGCGGCCTAAGATAAATGGTGCCCTTAAGGAAGGCCCTACATAATCTGTGAGACATTAAGTTAGAAACTTCAGCTCCGAGATGAAAATTCGAGATGGCAGCCAATTGAACTCTAATAGTGGCAGCTACAGCACATTCATGAAAAAACTTAGATAGGAATTCCAGGATACTAGTAATCGGGGCAACATAGGGCTCAATGTTATTTTGAGAGGCCCAAAAAGCTAATCACTTCCATTTACTAGCATACAACTTTCTGGTAGTAGCCTTATGCGAAGATACAAGAATGTGCTGTACCTCTGAAGAAAAATTGTGTGACCTGGCTAGGTAGGGAATTGGAGCAGCCAAGCTGTCAGTCTGAGGTAATGAAGGGAGGGATGGAGGGCCCCTGACAAATGTGTCAGTAGGTCTGGAACTGGGTCCAGAATCCAAGGTTCCTCCAGTTGATAGAGTCGGAGGAAGGGGAACCAAATCTGATGAGGCCAAAGAGGGGCTATTAAAATTATAGTCCTTCCCAGGGTTTTGGCTTTCTGCAAGAACTTCGGAATCAGGGGTATAGGTGGAAACGCATACAGGAATCCCGGGGGCCAATCGTGTATGAGCGAGTCCCTTGGGCTGTCCCCTGGTGGGGAATTCAGGGCAAAGTGGCTTCTGCATTTGGCATTCATAGGGGATGCAAACAGATTGCAGCAAGGCTGGCCCCATCTGTAGAAAATCTTCTATGCAACTTTGTTTTTGAGAGACCACTCATGTAGTAGCAGAATGGCTCTTCTCAATTTGTCCGCTATCACGTTGGATTTCCCCGGGATATGCATTGCTATCAGAAAGCTCCTGGTGGACACAGCCCACTGCTAAATTCTCAAGGCCTTTCGACACAGGGGTTAAGACTTGGTTCTCCCTTGCTTGCTGATGTACCAGATTACTGACATGTTGTCCATCTGTATCACAATCATCCCTAGAGGCAGATAGTCATGGAAGTGCTGCAATGCCAAAAGCATCGCTCTCAGCTCCAGAGCATTGATGTGCAACTGTGACTCTGTCTCTGACCAGGTGCCTTGGGCTGTTCTTCCCTGAAAAAGCCCCCCCCCCCACCCTATCAGAGAAGCGTCCATGGTCACCGTGGCTGATGGCGGGTTGAGAACAAATGGCCGACCCACTGTAACTTGTTGGCTGGTCAACCACCAGTGAAGATCCTTCTTACAAGAGTCTGTAATCATGATTAAGAATGACATGGGAAGTTGTTGGTATGACCACTGGGTGAATATTAACCATTGAAGAATCCTCATGGCATACGTCCCAGAGGAACACCTATGAGCGTAGCTGCCATGGTGCCTAGGAGTTTCAGTACTTGATGGGCCGGTACCTTTCTTTACTGCAGAATGTCCGAGACCTGGTTTTGGAGAGTGGCTATTCTGTCCAGGGGCAATCTTACTGTGGCAGTGGTAGTGTCTAGTTCTGCTCCGATAAAGGAGATATGCTACGATGGCGACAACGCAGACTTTTCGAAATTGATAGTGATGCCTAACTGAGAGCAAATATTGGGAGTGTGATCCCTGGACAGAATTAGTTGATGCCTGGAGGCATCAGTAAGGAGCAAGTCATCCAGATACGAAAACACTCGGAATCCTACATGCCTCAAGTGAGCCGTAACCACTGCCATGCATTTGGTAAACACTATGGGGGCTGTTGTGAGTCAAAAGGGCAGTGCTCAGAATTGGTAGTGACTGGCTCCCAGCCGGAAATGCAGATGATCTCTGGATGGCCTGGCCATTTTGATGTACACATCCTTGAGATCTATAGAGCACATCCAATCGCCCACTCAGTGGAATGGGAGAATAGACTGAAGCGTGACCACCCGGAACTTCACCTTCTTTACAAATGTGTTGAGTCTGCAGAGATCTAAGATGGGCCTCCGGTCCCCTGTCTTCTTTGGAACTAAAAGTAAGTTCCGGATCCTATCTGGTCTGCTAGGACTGGCTGGATGACTCTCTTTTCCTGTGGCCTCTATGGCTGCTTGATCCCTGAGACTGGGTGGAACATCTGGGATTTTTTTGCCAATAGGTGGATTTTCTAGAAATGGGATGATGTATCCTCTGGTAACGATGCTTTGTAACCAAGAATCTGTTGTAATTCCTAGCCAAGCATCTGGATACAAAGCCAAGTGACCCCCGACTGCCTCCAGAGCAGCATATATATATATATATATATATATATATATATATATATATATATATATATATATATATTTGGGTTTACTTTATAATCTTGAAATGCTGAAATATCGAATTTCAGAATCTTGAGATCATAAGGCCAAAACCTTAAAATCCCGAAACCCCAGAAGCGCTAATTTCAAAATTGCGACTCCTACACTAACCATACACCAAACACATACACACACCTTCCCCCCACACACAAACACACAAACCTACACTACATACAAGCAGGGGGGCAAGACCCCCTGTACCCCCATATGGGGGCTGCACCCCCAAACCCCCCTACTTAAATATACTTACTCCAAGGTCACACTACACAAACAAACACACAAAAACACCACCATACAAGCTACATTCCCCTCGCGCACACACACACACACACACACACACACACACACACACACACACACACACACACACACACACACACACACATCACAGTAACAAAACACACTTACACACACTAAAGCCCCTAACCAGCACCCTTAAACATAAATACTTACCTGAATCTTCAGCTATCCATTCAAACACTGCAACACCAGAAGAGCTAATTCAACATCTCCGGACTTCGGGATTTTTTAATTCACTCTTCTGGGGTTTCGGAGTTTTGAGCTTTCAGATTTATAATCTTGGGATTCTGAAATTCGATATTTCAGAATTTTGGGTTATAAAGCTTTCCCATATATTTGTATACATGTATAGCTGTCTGTCTATTTATATATTACTACACTTGTAAAACTGATTAAAACACAGACGTTATCATTGTAAAAGTGAACAAAAGTGAATAATGACTGTGGGCAGAGATGATTGTCACATATTAGCAAATGAAAACAAATATTTGCACACACATATAACAATATATATTAAAACGTTGCTTAGATACTTCTTTAGCAGGCATAATTTAATCAGGATAATTGCTAATTTATATAAAACTATTAATATTCATATCTTGCTTCATCAGAAAAAAAAGTTCAGTACATTATTTTCAGACATCATGCTGTGTTTGCTTGCACAACCTTACAGTATGTCATTATTAGCCTTTCATCTTTTGGTTTAAATTCACCTTTATTAACCCTTCCTTTATCAAATCTTGGTCAGCATGTGGGTTTTCTACAATTTCTCTTTATATGGCACTACATTTGAGGATTTTTCCAGTTTTCTTTCCTTTTCTTATGGGACTTTTCTTTATATTTTTTCTTTCATTTATTTTGGCACTTTCAATTGCTGTCTGATTCGTGTATACTTCTGGTTTGATTTCTATTTGCACTACTCTCCAAAATTCTTGTGCCATAGCTGTCCTTAGCTATTGTGCGGCCCAGATTGGACCATTTTGATGTCCCTCCCCCCCGGTAACCCTTCCTACCTTACTCCACCCCTGGCTTTCTGGACTTAGAATTGTTTCATATTTGATATCAAAAATATATGCTACTACTTTGTATTCAAACAAAATAATAAACTGATTAATTATCTAACTTGTATTCAAACAAAATAATAAACTGATTCATTATCTAACATTTTGTAATAAAACATTAAAAATGAAGTAGTCTCATAGATTTCCCAGAGATCCAACATCTCCAGTGACTATAGACCTTTGATAAAATAATAGGATTAAGACACCTTTATGTACAGTTGGTCTGTGTACTCATCAATTATAACCACTTTATTGAGTGTGTACATGCACCTCAGAGCTCTGGTTGTGATTAAAAAGAACTGCCATAGCAACAGCATTCAAATTTGCTTCTCACAAACCAGTCCTGCATGGTCAGACTAATGTATGTTTAACTCAGTCAAAAAGTTATTTTCCTCCATTGGCAGGCCCCATACCCAGCAGTTTAAGCTACTTTGTTGACTGTGTAAACATTAGCTATATGATTTTAATAATAAAAAATACATATAATAATGTATTCCATGTTTATTTCATACAAACACATTCTAGCTACCAGAGTAAAGTACTCCAACTGGCTTACATAAAGGTGATGACACACCACTGGACCAGTAATCAAGGACTCTCAATCCTCACCACTGGCATCAGTGCAGTGTGGGACATACACAAGGATGACAAGTACACACACAGTATTTCCAGATGCAGCTTTCTGTGTCAAGTGCAACTTCCCTTAAGAGCACACAGAGACCATAGTCAGTCTGGGGCTGGTATTTCCCTCTTTCGCCAGATCCCCAATAAGATTCTCAACTGTCACAGCTATTGAGTTGAGATCTCAGCTGAGTGGCAAAGCCAAGAACTCCAGTGCCCTCTCTGTCCAACCAGTACTTTGCGTCCCTGCCAAGTAGCTGACACACACATTCTTTGAGGTTTGATTTACGTGCTTTCACACTCACACACACACACACACACACACACACACACACACACACACACACACACACACACACACACACACACACACACACACACACACACACACAATTTCTCTCTCTCTCACACATGGGAAAGGCTGGCACAGGTTTACTAGCTATGCCCCTTTTTGCCCAGACTATAAGGTAGTTATCATTGCCACCAGCCAACTCTTATCAGCTACTTTAAGACCCTTATCAAAGGGTGCCCAATCTTACTGTGTAATATTAATATTAATACAAATGGTAGTTTGACCAAGAGCAAGGCTATTAGGAGTGGTCCACAGTGTCACCAAATAAATATGCAATTACCCTCAAAACTTAAAATATTTCTCACAAAGATCAGCCACAATGAAAGGTTTAAATATATTTAATGATAAATAATAAAAGAACAAGAATAGTCAGTATATATTCTCAATGACATCAGAGTTCAAAACCACAGGAAATATTTAAAACAACATTGCAGGACAGTCTCAGATAAATTAACAAAAACATCTAAACTATGCCTCACTATATTCCTGATTAAATCTAAGAGAATTGCTATACCCTAGTTAAATTACTTAAGGGCAAGGCATATGTGGTGAATGGATCTTCTAGTTGTTGTCGTCAGGTCCAAGACAGAAAGAATATAGAGTGCTGTGTCTCTTTAAGAGATTTCTTAAATTAATATCTCAAATATTACTGCCTGTATAACTTGCAGAATTACATCACTTCTTGACATCTAACTCTATCCCAGATGAAACCCCCACTGGTGGAATCTGGCAGTATTTAACATCTACCTGCGAGAATATATATACCTCAGATCTTTGGCAGATGGCAGATGCTAGAAGTCATAAAACAATTGCATTCCTTCATGTTTCACAACAAGTAATTATTTAATTTAGAAGACAACACAGCAAACTCCCTAGTGCAAACATTCTGTCTCTAGCTGCAATAAAGTAATTTAATTTCAGCTATTTTTCTGAAGTTAACCTCCTGTATTACAGCAGCCACTGTTAAAATGTATACATTTAAACACTTATAATATTGCCTGCACATTTCTGTTCTATTGCAGTAGGGCATACTGTGGTTACATTTTGAGCTCAAGCACTTTATAAAATATCTTTTCAACACACATCTGTACAAACTTAGTTTGATATATACATGACATACCATTGTAATACATTTGTAACACAAGCATCTTATATGAATCATGTTGATATTCACAAATTACATAATTATTTATAAAATTCCAGATAGCTGGGCAGGCAGTATCTCCCTTTGTCACACTTCTTCCCCCCTCGAAGACTCAAGCTAGTTTTTCAAGTGACCCTTGAGAAACATTGCTTGAGAGGGATGAGCCTATCTGGGAATACATTACCCCATTCCCTGTCTTGAGGTACAAGCTGCTTTGGAATTGCTGACCCCAGTACACTGGTGCCCTGTCCTATCATATACCTGCAACCCTAGGTTCCACCATAGTAACTTGGAACTTTGCTGGCTGGCTTGCTGTAACCATAGATCCCCCTCAGACTCCTCCTACCTTTTACTGTAAATACTTAGCACCAGGGCCTTCCTGTCATGGTAAGGTTTCATCATGTTCACATGGTATAGTTTGTGCTCCTGCATCAATATGTTGCAGTTCTACCATGTAGTTAACATCACAGACCTTCCTTATCACTTTGAAGGGTCCCTCCCAAGTTACTTGCAGCTTGTTATGTCTGACAGGAATGAGAACCATAACCTGCTGCCTCACAGCATACTCTCTAACTCAAGCACTCCTGTCATGCCAGACCTTTTTCTGCTTTTGGGCTTCTGCCAGGTTGTCCTGGGCCAAGCCCATGAGTTCCCTGAGCCTTGTCCTTAGGTATAGGACATATGCCATAAAAGACTCCTTGTGGGATTCACACTCACACTCCCCTCATCGAGAATCAAATTTAGAGGTCCCCTCACCCTATGCCCATACAGCAACCCAAAGCATGAAAACATGTGGATTCCTGGGGCACCTCTCCATAAGCAAACAACAGATGGGCCGAATAGTGTCCCACTCCTTCTTGAACTGGTTTGCAAATGCCGGTAGCATGGTCTTTAGTGTAGAGTTTATCCTCTGCACCATACCATTAGTCTGGGGATGGTAGGGGGTGGTCTTTAGGTGCTTCACCCCACAGTGCTCCCACAGACAAGCCAGCAGGTCTGACATGAACGTGGCACCTCTGTCAGTCTGTATTTCTTTTGGGAAACCTATCTTGCTGAAAATCTCTAACAAAGCATTTGCCATCTTTTCTGCCTCAATGGAGGACAGAACCACCACCTCAGGATATCTGGTAGCATAATCTACTACCAATAGGATGTACTTCTTCCCTGTGGAACTTGGGGTACTAGACCCCAGAATATCCATAGCTACCCTCTGAAACTGCTCCTCAATCACAGGCAAAGGCACCAAAGGAAATTTGACCTTATCTCCTGCCATACTTACCTTTTGGCACTGCTCACAGGTCCTGCAGTACCCTGTTACATCCCTGGAAATCCCTGGTCAATAAAAGTTCTGCATAATACATCTCTTGGTATGCTTTATGCCCATATGACTTCAAAGGGAATATCGTGGGCTATGGCTAGAAGTGCCAGACTGTAGGCTCTGGGTACTACCAACTGCTGTATTCTCTCACCCTCTAGCCCTCCCTCAGGGGTTCACTCTCTATACAGTAACCCTTTTTTCCCAGTATACAGATTCCCCCTTTCCTTGAGAAGCAGGTGTCTCACTGCCTACCTCCCTCAGGCCTTGTAATGTAGGGTCTGGGAGCTGAGCATGCCTCAACTCTCTCTTTGTAACCCTTCTCAGCTCCTCTTCAAGAGGAAGTCTGGTATCCTCTGACAGCAGTGCCTCACTGTCAACCTGGGTACTACTACTCACCTCTGCCCTTGCAGTCACTCTGTCCAAGGGAACATTAGTACCTACAAGCAGCTGTGGCTCACTTTCAGTCTCACTGCTACAGGGTAGCTCCCTCTCTGAAGTAACCACCTCAACAATCCTGGTTTCAATTGTGCGGTCTGTTTGGGTACACCCCAGGCTACCAGGCCCACATGCCTGTCTACAAGCCTGACTGCATGTCACTGCATGCACACAAGTTACTGCATTATCAAAACCATTCCCTGTCAGGATATCTGCAGGGATATCCTCAAACACACTTACTTGGTTGCTTTCTTTTCTACCCTCTAAGTCAAGGTGAACCCTAGCTAAAGGTATTTGGAATGGTGTTCATCCTAAACCTATGACTGGAGTAGACTGCCCAAGCAAGCAGTGCTCCTCTTTAACCATTGCAGGCTTCACAATGGTTAGCTCAGAGGCTGTCTCTCTCTTAGCAGTGGCCTGCTTCCCATCTACTAAGATAGGATATAACCTCTTGTGGTAGTTTGGTACCCTAGTTGTCTCTGGACAACTTACTGCTGGCATTCTGTCATTCCCACTTACTGGCTTTCCCACCTTTTGTTCCCCACCTTGCCTCCGTGGACATCCATATGCTACATGGCTCCACTGGTTACATTTAAAACATTTAACTCTTGATCCAGGCCATGTACCTGAACTAGTGGCTTCCCCTGTTACTGGTGGACTCTGTTGGGGCAGTTTAGACTGCCCAACATGGGCTCCCTTACACCCATGAGCAGCACTGGGTATCCCTTTCCTGTGCAGTGATGCCCTGCTCACTAGGTGAAGGTCCCCTCTTTTCCCAACTCATCTGTGGTACTACATTCTCTATCTGCCAACTAGATTCTCATGTCCTCAGGCAAAGTGCTAAGGGCTTGTTCCCTCACCAAAAGGTCTGCCAGCTCTTCAAAAGTGGTGACCTGACACCCACTCACTCACCTATGAAAATAAGTGCTCAACTCAGCAATGTATCCACACACACTTTCATCTGCCTTGAATCTATGCTCACAAAACTTTTTTCCTGTAAGCTTCAAGTGTTAACTTAAAACACTCTAATAAACAAAATTTACCAGTATTATAATTTAAGCAATCAGCATCAGACAATTTAGAGAAAGGATTTCCAGGTTTACCATGGAGTAAGGGGGTCAGGAACTGTACCCAGAGCCCTTGGTCAACATTATACTGTTTACATACCCTTTCAAACATATGAATATAACTATCAAAATTATCACCCTCTGTAAATTATGGAACAAATTTACTGACCTTTATTAGTTCTGGGGCTTGGTTACTCCCTTCCCCTTTATCTCCATGACCCTGGAGGAGAGTCAGCATTTCCTTTTCATGTTGCCACTGCCTCTCATTTTCTTCAGCCTCCAGACATATCAGTCTAACAGCTGATTCTGCTTCAAACTCCAAATGCTGCAGTCTCTCTGCTGATTCTATTTCCAAACATTTGGCCTCTAGTTCAAGTCTCTTTAACTCCAGAAGGATTTTTAAGTCCTCTAAGGCAAAGTTGAACTGTCCATTTTCTGAGAGTTGTACATCTCCAAGGCCAGTCTGGTTGTTCATAGGTTCATAGGTGTGTACTATGCTATTGGCCCTGGGACGTTTACAAGCCTAGCCATAGGATTACCCTGGCATTGTGCCACCCGACCTTAGTTCCCAGTGCCTCTGTCGAGTAGACCCACTGGAGTTATTCCCAGGGTGAACTTTCTATTTCCCATCCATTCATCAAGATTTCTCTTGAAGAGGGTCATTGAGGTGCTCTGCTTGACATGTATGGGGAGTCTGTTCCATAGCATGGGCAGTCTCTGGGTTATGAACCTATCCCTCCAGTATGTTCTGTTGATTGTGGTAATGAGGTTGAGGTCTCTGGAGCATGTGGTGTGGAGGGATTGGGATTTCTTTAGATGTAGTATTTCTTTCAGAGCTGGGTCAGACATGGCTTTGTAAGTCAAGCAGAGATCGCCTCTAAGTAGGCGATATGAGACAGAGAATAGTTGGAGTTTTTTGAGTCTGTCCATATAGGACAAGTGTTTAAGGGATAGGATCCTCTTTGTGAGGTACTTTTGTGACCTCTCCAGTTGTTGCAGGTGTCTAGTGAGGTACATGTCAAATGGGGAATTGTATTCGATGACTGGCCTAATGAGGGAAGAGTAGAGGGAGACAATGACCTCTTTCTTTCTGGATGCCAAACCCTTAGTAATGAGATGTGCCACATAGAAGGACTTTCTGACCACAGTGGCAATGTGGTTATCAAAAGAGAAGTTGCTGTCAACATGTGTTCCCAGAGCTCGTATAACGCCTTCTGTGTTTAGTTGACTACCATCGATGTGGTAATTCAAGGGAACCGGGTTTTTCTCCCAGAGGGGATTGTGATGCCCGTGCCCTGGCCCAGCAATCAAGGAGCCTCAATCCTCACCACTAACACCAGAGAGGGCATCTCATATGAGAGGAAAGGATAACAAATACACACAGTAAAGTGCAATTTCCCATAAGAGCACACAGAGATCACAGTCAGTCCGGGGCTGGTCGCTCCCTTGCTCTCCAAGTCCACAATAAGACTCCCCACTGGCACAACTATAGGGTCCAGATCTCAGCCTAGCTGGGCAAGCTAAAATCTCCAGCATCCTCTCTGTCCAGCCAGTGCTTTGTGTCCCTGCCCATGTAGCTGACACACACACACACACACACACACACACACACACACACACACACACACACACACACACACATACACTTTGAGATAAGAGTTTATACAGCCACACAGACACTTCTAGGGAAGGCTGGCACAGGTTCTCCAGCTGTGCCCCTTTTACCCAGACTATACAGTAGTACCCTGCCACCACCCAGCTAATAATTATCAGTGACTCAAAGGCCCTTAAAAAGGTGTCCAGTTATTACTGTGCAATATTATGATCCAATTGGTAGTATGACTAAACAGTCTCAAGGCTTATTAGAGTGACCTGGTACAGGATCCTTATATACATGCAATGTACTCTTAGAGCTTAACTTATCTCTACATAAACCAGCCACAGTTAAAAGGTTTTAAAATAGTTAATAATAAATAATTAAAACCACAAGACAATACTTTCTACTATACAGTGCTAGTCAAAAGTTCAGAGATCACACAAAAATACTTAAAATAATTCAGTAGTACAGTTCTGACATCACAGAAAACACAGTCTAATCTTTTTAGTTCTAGCTATCTCTAAAAGAAAACACAAGTCTAAGATAACTTACATGTGAGCAAGAGGCAGAGCTGTGAGTTGGATGATCAAGACAAAAATGCTTAATGTCTTCTTATTCTCTCTCTTTAAATTGCTATTGCAGTCCTGATAAACATTACATCATCCTTTTTCACTTTCTTGGAGTTCCCAGGCTACACATTAACTGCATTTTCATTCTTAACATCTCCCTTTTGTTATCTTGCAGCTGGTCTGGAACAGAGCAATAAAAATACATTTGCATGTTTAAATCTAGCAATTTAACTCTTGGTTAAAACAATACAAATCATTTCTTCATCTAGACTTTTCAGCACCATTGTCTACTTCAAAGGGTCACCACATGATTTACTTTGGTCAGAAGAGTGCACTGTCACATTTATTTCCAGTTCCACATGTAACAGTATTTATTTACATTTAAGACAGCAAGCCTGTAGTTTACATTTATTTACAAATGACAGAATTATCAATAAAAATTCTATCTGGCTAGGCTGGCAGCCTTCACCCCCCCCCCAGAGAACTCAAGTTAGTTTTTCAAGTGACCCTTGGGAAACCCCGCTTGAGAGGGTCAGGTCTATCTGAGTATACCTACCCCATTCCCTGTCTTGAGAGCCCATTTGCATTGATATTGTAAACCCCACTGCGGTGCTGCACTGACATATATGCTTGCAACCCCAGGCTCCATCTTAGCAACTTGGCATTTTGCTGGCTGGCTCTGTTTAACCATATTAGGGGGCTGTGAACTGTCATAACAGTGAATTTCCTTCCATACAGATAAGGCTGGATTTTCTGCAGTGCCCACATTACGGCTAGACATTCCTTTTCTACAGCTGCATAGTATTCCTCCCTGGGTTGGAGCCTATGACTGAGATAAACCACTGGGTGCTCTTCCCCCTCTGAAGAAATCTGGCTAAGTACAGCCCCCACCCCATGGTTTGAAGCATTCACCTGCACAACAAATTCTTTGCTGTAATCTGACTGGCTAACAAAGCTTTAAGCTTCTGGAATGCCTGCTCACACACTGGGGTCCACACTGCCTTATCTGGTCTGTTCTTCCTTGTCAGGTCTGTGAGGAGAGCAGGTATGGTACTATAACTGGGGACAAACTTTCTGTAGTACCCTGCTGTCCCTAAAAATGCCCTCGCCTGCTTTTTAGTAATAGGTGCAGGCCATGCCTGAATAGCTTCCACTTTGGCAGGTTCTGGCCTTATCTTACCACTCCCCACTCTATATCCTAGGTAGGAGACCTCCGCCATACCCACCTGACATTTGCTCGGCTTAATGGTCAACCCTGCCCTCTGTAGTCTGACCAGCACTTCCCTGACATGCTGAAGGTGCTCTGGCCAGGAATGGCTATAGATGGCAATATCATCTAGGTAAGCAAGGGCAAACCCTCCTGCTCCTGCTAGGATATGATCTACCAGCCTCTGGAAAGTCACTGGGGCATTCTTCATCCCAAAGGCATCTTTGTGAACTCATACAAGCCAAAAGGAGTCACAAAGATTGACTTCTCTCTAGCACTGGGAGTCAAAGGCACCTGCCAGTAACCCTTGGCAAGATCAATGGTTGTAAGATACTTAGCCCCACCCAGCTGCTCTAGGGCCTCATCTGTCCTAGGCATGGGCTAAGCATCTGACTCTGTGTGACTATTTAATTTCCTGTAGTCCACACAGAACCTTGTGGCTGCCATCCTTCTTTGGCACCATCACCACGGGGGAAGCCCAGGGACTGTTGGACTCTTGAATCACCCCTAGTTCCAACATCTCCTGTACCTCCTCCCTCAGGGTCTGTCTGACTCTCTCAGGCACCCTATAAGGGGCCTGCCTAATAGGCCTTTGGGGTCCTGTATTCACCTGGTGCTGCACCCTGTTTCCCAGTGAACATGTCCCCAAATTCCTGCAACACTACTCAGATTTCTCAGACCTTGGTAAGAGATAGCTGCTGGGACATCGCTACCCCTTCCACTGAGGTGTCAGCCCGAGCCTCACTGAGATCAGTCCCCAGATATCCCTCAGATTCCTCCTGAAATCCACTGCATATGCTCAGCACAAGGGCCTCCCTATCACAGTAAGGTTTCATCATGTTAACATGGTATAATTTGTGCCCCTGCCTTCAGCCTAGCAGTTTCACCATGTAGTTAACATCACTTACATTTCTTACCACCTTGTAAGGTCCCTCCCAAGCTGCTTGCAGTTTGTTGTGTCTGACAGGAATGAGAACCATTACCTGCTGCCCCACAGCATACTCTCTAGCTTTAGCATTCCTGTCATACTACACCTTTTTCTGTTGTTGGGCTTCTGCCAGGTTCTCCTGGGCCAAGCCCATGAGTTCCCTGGGCCTTGTCCTGAGGTTTAGGACATAAGGCACAGCAGACTCCTTGTGAGACTTGCACTTACCTTCCAATTCATCTTGAATTAAATCTAGAGGTCCCCTCACCCTATGCCCATACAGCAACTCAAAGGGTGAAAAACTAGTGGTTTCCTGGTGAACCTCTCTGTAAGCAAACAACAGATGGGGCAAATATTTGTCCCACTCCCTGTTAAACTGATCTGCAAATGCCTGTAGCATGGACTTGATTGAAGAGTTTAACCTCTCAACAAGACTATTAGTCTGGGGATGGCAGGGTGTGGTCTTCGTGTGCTTTACCCCACAGGACTTCCACAGACAAGCCAGCAGGTCTGACATGAAACTGGCACCTCTGTCAGTCAGTATTTCTTTTGGGAAACCTACCCTGCTGAAAATCTCTAACAAAGCATTTGCCACCTTCTCTGCCTCAATGGAGGACAAACCCACTGCCTCAGGGTATCGTGTAGCATAATCAATTACCACTAGGATATACTTTTTCCCTGTGGAACTTGGGGTACTCAGAGGACCCACAGTATCCATAGCTACCCTCTGAAATGGATCCTCAATCACAGGCAAAGGCATCAAAGGAGCTCTCACCTTGTCTCCTGCCTTGCCTACCTTTTGGCATGGCTCACAGGTCCTGCAGTACCCTGTTACATCTCTGGAAATTCCAGGCCAATAGAAGTTCTGCAGAATATGCCTCTTTGTACGTTTTATGCCCATATGACCTGCAAAGGGAATATCATGGGCTATGGCTAGAAGGGCCAGATGGTAGGCTCTAGGCACTACCAATTGTTGTACTCTCTCACTTTCTAGCCCTCCCTCAGGGGTCCACTCTCTGTATAGTAAACCTTTTTGTCCAAGTAAACAGATTCCCCCCTTTCCTTGAGAATCAGGTGCCTCCCTAGCCACCTGCCTCAGGCCTTGCAATGTAGGGTCTGAGAGCTGAGCCTGTCTCAACTCTCTCCTTATAACCCTTCCCAGCTCCCCTTCTATAGGAAGTCTTCCATCCTCTGACAATGGTGCCTCACTGTCAGCCTGGGTACTACTACTCACCTCTACCTTTGTAGTCACTCTGTCCAGGGGACCATCAGTACCCACAAGAAGCTGTGGCTCACATTCAGTCTCACAGCTACAGAGTAGCTCCCTCCCTGAAGTAACCACCTCACCTGTCCTGGCTGCAAGCATGCAGTCTGTCTGGGTCTCCCCCAGGCTACCAGACCCACATGCTTGTCTCCTAGCCTGATGGCATGTAACTGCATAAGCACATGGTACTGCCTCATCCAAATCCTTCCCTGTCAGGACATCTGCAAGATGGTAGTTTAGTACCCCTGTTGTCTCAAGACAATCTACTATTGGCATTTTGTCTTTCCCAATTACTGGCTCCCTCACCTTTTTTCCCCACTTTGCCTCCATGGACACCTGTATGCCATATGGCCCCACTGGTTGCATTCAAAACATTTAACCTTAGCTTCTGGATATGTACCTGGACTAGTGGCTTCCCCTGCTACGGGCAGATTATGTTGGGGCAGTCTGTGCTGCCCACCATGGGTTCCTTTAGACCCATGAGCAGTACTGGGGGTCCTCTTTCTTGTGCAGGGCTGCCCTAATTGCCAGGTATAGGTCTCCCTTCTTCCCCAACTCATCTGAAGTAGCACATTGTCTATCGGCTAACCAGATCCTCATGTCCTCAGACAAAGTGCTAAGGGCTTGTTCCTTCACCAAAAGGTCTGCCAGCCTTTCAAAAGTGGTGACCTGACATCCACTCACCCACCTATGGAAATAAGTGCTCAATTCAGCAACATATTCACACACACTTTCATCTGCCTTCCATCTGTGCTCACAAACCTTTTTCCTATACGTTTCAGGTGTTAGCTTAAACAGTTCTAAAAGATTATATTTACAGCAGTATAATCAAAACATGCAATGTCAGACATTTTGGACAGAACAGTTACAGCTTTACCATGGAGTAAGGGGGTCAAGAACCATACCCCGAGCACTTGGTCAGCTTCATACTGTTTAAATACCCTCTCAAACATATGAATGAAACTATCAAAACTATCCCCCTCTTTAAACTGCGGAAGAAATTTACTGACTTTTTGTGTTCTGTGGTCCAGTTACTCCCTTCCCCATTACCTCCATGACTCTGGCGAAGAGTCAGCATCTCCTTCTCATGCTGCCTCTGCCTCTCTTGTTCCTCAGCTTGCAAACATAACAGTTTCTCATTCTCCTCAACCTGCAAATGTCACAGTCTCTCATTTGCTTCTAATTCCACATGCCTGGCCTCCAACACAAGTCTCTTTCGCTCCAGCTGGATTTTTAAGTCCACTGCATAAAGTTTAAGCTGTCCATTCTCTGAGGGAATTATATTTCCACTGCCAGTCTGACTGTCCTCCTGGTTGCTGTTTTCTGATGCAGCTGTAACCAAGGCTGCAATCAGGTCTGCCTTAGTCAGGTTTCCATGCACCAGTCCGCTAGCCTGGCACATCTCCACCAGCTGGTTCCTTGTCAGCTTTCCATATTCCTCTGCTGACATGCTGCCTGCTCACCCTGACTAACTAAGCTAACAAAAGAAATAAAACAATTGTGATCTGAACTCTTAGTATTCACTGCGTGGCTGTTTTAGAGTACAAAACACCTTCAAAGCTCACTCTACCAAGCTATAGGATTCACTCTACCCACACCACTACAAGCCATTTAGTATTTGCCAACTAATTAATATGTGATGTGGATATCCCACCACTGTCAAACACAAATGTGAGGATATCCCTACCACTGCCACCACAAATGTGATGCCCATGCCCTGGCCCAGCAATCAAGGAGCCTCAGTCCTCACCACTAACACCAGAGAGGGTGTCTCATATGAGAGGAAAGGATAACAAATACATACAGTAAAGTGCAGTTTCCCTTAAGAGCACACAGAGATCACAGTCAGTCCGGGGCTTGTCACTCCCTTGCTCTCCAGGTCCCCAATAAGACTCCCCACTGGCACAGCTATAGGGTCCAGATCTCAGCCTAGTTGGGCAAGCTAAAATCTCCAGCACCCTCTCTGTCCAACCAGTGCTTTGTGCCCTGCCCAAGTAGCTCATACACACACACTTTGAGATAAGAGTTTATACAACCACACAGACACTTCTGGGGAAGGCTGGCACAGGTTCTCCAGCTGTGCCCCTTTTACCCAGACTATACAGTAGTACCCTGCCACCACCCAGCTAATAATTATCAGCTACTCAAAGGCCCTTAAAATGGTGTCCAATTATTACTGTGCAATATTATGATCCAATTGGTAGTATGACTAAACAGTCTCAAGGCTTATTAGAGTGACCTGGTACAGGATCCTTATACACATGCAAAGTACTCTTAGAGCTTAACTTATCTCTACACAAACCAGCTACAGTTAAAAGGTTTTAAAATATGTAATAATAAATAATTAAAACCACAAGACAATACATTCTACTATACAGTGCTAGTCAAGAGTTCAGAGATCACACAGAAATACTTAAAATAATTCAGTAGTACAGTTCTGACATCACAGAAAAACACTTAGTCTAATATTTCTAGTTATAGCTATCTCTAAAAGAAAACACAAGTCTAAGATTACTTACATGTGAGCAAGAGGCAGTGCGGTCAGTTGGATAATCAAGACAAAATGCTTAATGCCTTCTTATTCTCTCTGTTAAAATTGTTATTGCAGTTCTGATAAACACTACATAATTCTTTTTCACTTTCCTGGATTTCCCAGGATACACATTAACTGCATTTACATTCTTAGCATCTCCCTTTTGTTATCTTGCAGCTAGTCAGGAACAGAGCAATAAAAATACATTTGCATGTTTAAATCTAGCAGTCTAACTCTTGGTTAAAACAATAGAAATAATTTCTTCATCTAGACTTTTCAGCACCACTATCTACTTCAAAGGGTCACCACATGCTTTACTTTGGTCAGTAGAGTGCACTGCTGTCACATTTATTTCCAGTTCCACATGTAACAGTATTTTTTTACATTTAAGATAACAAGCCTCTAGTTTACATTTATTTATAAATGGCAGAATTATCTATAAAATTCTATCTGGCTAGGCTGGCAGCCTTCACAGGGATGACAACATATTTTTTTGGCATTGAGCTTAAGACCATGGTTCTGACACCAGTCGTTAGTCTCAATGAGGCCATTCTGTAGGATGTCAACATCACTTGGGGAGTTAATAATAGCTCCCAACTTGCAATCATCTGCAAACTTAATCAGCCAGAGTCCCTTCATGTTGCCCTGGACTTCAGAGAAGTAGATACCAAACAGGAGAGGACCCAGGACCGAACCCTGTGGGACTCCACTCGTGACTAGTTGGCAGTCTGACTTAGAGTTAGCTACTTTCACACTGTGGGTTCTGTGAGCTAGTTTGAAACCCACCTAGTGATATAGGGGTTGATGGCTAGCTTAGTGAGATTTTCAATGATTCCTGAGTGAGGAATGGTATCAAAGGCCTTGGCCAGATCAAGGTAGGCTGTATGAACCACCTTGCCTTCATCCACAGCTCTGGTGACTGACTCAAAGAAGTCGACCAAGTTGAGCAGGCATGATCTACCCTTCGCAAAATCAAACTGTGTGAGATCTAGAGTTTGGAGATTCCCTATATCTTTGTTTATTAGGTCCATGATTATGCATTCCATAGCTTTGCATATCAGACTCATCAGGCTAATGGGGCAATAGTTCCCAGGGTCTGTAATCGCTCCTCCTTTGTGGAGAGGGTTGACTGTAGCAGTGCACCATTTGGTAGGGACAAAGCCTGAGGTGAGGCTATGATTAAACAGGGCACACAGATGAGGTGCCAGTTCACTCTGTAGTTTATGTAGAACACAGCCAGGGATATTTTCAGGTCCCATAGAAGCTGTATTGTTGGCCTTGGACAGTGCTGTTTTAACCTGTGCAGCAGTAATACTGGGTGCCTGGCAATCTACTGATATTGTGATTGGTCCTTTGGGGGATCCTGGTTGCTGGTCTGTGATGCAGCTGTGGTTAAGGCTGCAATCATTTCTCTTTTAGTCAGGTTGGCATGCCCCAGTTCTTTGGCTTGGCACATCTCAGCCAACTGGTTCCTTGTCAGCTTGCCATAATCCTCCGCTGTCATCCTTGCCTGCTGTCTCTGAGTAACTAAGCTTACAAAAATTATTTCTTACCATAACATTCCATCTGTGTTGTTGATCTTCATCCATTCATCATTGATGGGTTATCGTTTCTGCCCTCTGAACCAAGTCAGCCTTATACCAAGCTCGTGCCAGCCAAAAACTCTCGAGCTAAGCTTTCACCCATGATACCCTTCTCCCTGTTAACTCAGATTGAGTTTGCTTGTAATTAATAAAGCAGAAACTGTCTCTCAGCAAGAACCCTAATTCAAGAATTGGACCCAAAGTATCCCCCAGTAGCCTTTAGGGGGGGAATGAGAGTGGGACATGATGAATGGATGAAGATCAACAGCACAGCTGGAACGTTATGGTAAGACATAACTTCTTTATCTGATGTTGTTAATCTTTATTCCATTCATCACTGATCGGACAGAGTCCCCAGCTACCTTGTGTCACTTGGGCAACCCTTATGGAAGAATATTCCTGAGCACCACTGAGCCAAATGAAGCTCTTCCCCTGGAGACCAGATCCAATTTGTAATGAGTGATGAAGGCATGTGGAGTAGACCATGTAGCTGCTGCACAGATGTCGTCCATGGAAGCTTTAGAGTGGAATGCTACAGAAGTTGCCATTGATCTGGTGGAGTGAGCTTTGATGTTCTGTGGTGTAGACTTTTTCTCGTGATAATAAATGAAAATTATACAGTCTCTAGGCCATTTAGATAAGGTCACCTTAGAAACTGACTTTCCCATTTTAGGACCAGAGAAAGAAAGAAATAACTGGTCTGATTTGTGGATTGTTTTTGTCCTGTCTAAGTAAAATCTCAGTTGTCTGTGGACATCAAGTAAGTGTAAACAGTCCTCTCCCTTGTTTGAAAAACTGGGAAAGAAGACTGGTAGGTCAATAGTCTGATTAATAGAGAACTCAAAAATTACTTTGAGAAGGAAGGAAGGATTGGTCCAGAGTGATACTCTGTCCTTATGTAAAATCAAATAAGGATGCTTCATGCAAAGAGAATGGAGCTCAGAAATTCATCTGTCTGATGTAATGGCTACCAGAGAAAAAGATTTCCAAGATAGAAACTTGATGTCACAAGTGGCTGCAGGCTCATAGGGAGGCCGTGTTAAAGATTGTAAGACTAGTGTGAGACTCCATGTTTCTATGGGCTGCTTAACTGGAGGTCTGGAGTGATAGACTCCTTTCAAAAAAGTTTTGTTTAGGCAATGTGAAATTAAGGAGGAGCTACCAAAACCATTATGAAAGTTTGAAATGGCAGCTAAATGAACTCATATAGTTGATGCTACGTCACCCTCTTCAAAGAGGTTTGATAAGTACTGTAGTATGGCAGAGACCAGTGCTGAGTATGGATCTAGTTTTCTCTGCCTAGACCAAATTGAAAATCTTGTCCATTTGTCAGCATAAAGTTTCCTAGTGGATGGTTTATACGAAGACAGGATAATGTCACGTACTGGAGAAGAGAGATTACAATACCTGGCGATCATTGGAAGTGGAGAAGCCAAACTGTGAGCTTGAGACAGGTCAAGTTCAGGTGGCTCAACCCTTGGGGGTGAGAAATCAGATCTGGAGTTGGATCCAGGATCCACGGTCAGCAAAGTAGGTGAAGCCAGAGAAAGGGGAACCATACCTGTCGAGGCCAATAAGGTGCTATGAGGATCACTCTGCTTTTCAACCGAAGAGCTTTCTTCATGAATTGAGTAATCAGAGGAATGGGGGGATAAGCATAAAGAAGTCCCTTGGGCCAATCATGGATTAGAGCATCCCTCAGGGACTCCCCCTGCAGGGGAATTAGGGCAAAGTAGTTGCTGCATTTGTGCTTAGACAGGGAGGCAAATAGGTCACAGCAAAGCTGGCACAAACATCTGAATATTTTTGCCGCTATGTTGGAGTTGAGGGACCACACGTGAGGCAGGTGAATGCATCTGCTCAACTTGTCTGCAATCACGTTGGAATTCCCCAGGATATGCATTACTACCAGAAAGCGGTTGGAAGCTATCATCCATTGCCCAATTCTCATGGCCTCTCGGCACATCTCAGCCAACTGGTTCCTTTTCAGCTTACCATAATCCTCTGCTGACATCCTTGCCTCTGAGTAACTAAGCTAACAAAAAATGAATGCTGATTGCATGGTTGCTTGAGAGTACAAACACCTTCTTTAGTGACCACTGTTTATGGGGTACAGGAGTTCAATATCCACAACAGTTAATTCTGATATGTGATGTGGTGATCCCACTACTGTCACCAGTAATGTGATGACTCAGCACTGGACCAGTAATCAAGGAGCCTCAGTCCTCACCACTGACACCAGTGGGGGATGTACACTGGGAGGATGACAAGTATGCACACAGTATTTCCAGATGCAGCTTTCTGCATCAAGTGCAATTTCCTTTAAGAGCACACATAGACCACAGTCAGTCCAGGCCTGGTTTATCCCTCTTTCTCCAGATCCCCAATAAGACTCTCCACTGGCACATTTATAGAATTGAGATCTCAGATGAGGGGCCAAGCCAAGAACACCAGCACCCTCTCTGCCCAACCAGTGCTTCATGTCCCTGCCCAAGTAGCTGACACACAAACTCTTTGAGGTTTGACTTACACACACATACACACACACTTGAGAAAGGCTGGCACTGGTTTACTAGATATGCCCCCTTTTGTCCAGAGTATAAGGTAGTTATCACTGCCACCAGCAAACTCTCATCAACTACTTTAAGGCCCTTAACAAAGGGTGCCCAGTCTTACTGTGTAATATTAATACAAATGGTAGTTTGACCAAGAGCAAGGCTATTAGAAGTGGCCCACAGTGCCACCAAATAAATATGCAAGTATCCTCTGAACTTAAATATGTCTCACAAAGATCAGCCACAATTAAAGGTTTAAATATATTTAATAATAAATAATAAAAGAACAAGAAAATGCTCAGTATATATTCACAGTGACATCAGAGTTCAAAACCACACAAAATATTTAAAACAACATTGCAGGACAGTCTCAGATAAATAAATAAAAACATCTAAACTATGCATCAGTATATTCCTGACTGAATCTAAGAGACTAACTATATCCCAGTTAACTTACTTAAGAGCAAGGCAGATGTGATGAATGGATCTTCTAGATGCTGTTGTCAGGTCCAAGACAGAATACAGAATGTTGTCTCTCTCTAAGAGATTTCTCAAATTACTATCTTAAATATTACTACTGGGATAGCTTGCAGAATGACATAATTTCTTGTCATCTGACTATCCCCAGATGAAACCCCCACTGCTGGAATCTGACAGTATTTAGCAGCTACCTGTGAGAATATATAGATCTCAGAACTTTTGGCAGATGCTGGAAGTTATAAAACAGTTGCATTCCTTCACATTTCAAAACTAGTAATTATTTCACTTTAAAGACAATATAAAAAAAGCTCTAGTACATTCTGCCGCTAGCTGCCATAAAGTAATTTAATTTCAGCTATTTTTTAGAATATGTACATTAAACACTTATAATAGTGCCTGCACATTTCTGTTCTATTCCAGTAGGGCATGCTGTGGTTATATTTTAAGCACAAGCACTTTATAAAATATCTTTTCAACACACATCTGTACAAACCTAGTTTGATAAATACATAACTACAGTTCTAATATGTTTGTAACACAAGCATCTTATATGAATCATGCTGATATTCATAAATGACATATAATTATTTACCAAATTCCAGATAGCTGGGCTGGCAGTATCTTCCTTTGTCACATATGCTTTTCATGCAAAGCCAGAAAAATGCAAACAGCAGCAGACCAGGGTCAGACACTTTTACTCTTGGATGCCCCTCCACCCCTCAATTACAGGGTCTTTGTGTACCCCTCTGATGCCTCAGTGCAATAAATTCAGTTAAAAAAAAATAGCCACAGTAATGTCTGTGTTAACATTACAGAGTAGCCAGCCATATCAGCTTCATTCACAGAAATCAAAATTAGTGCTGCAAAATCCATTATCTATAATATTCCATTTAGGTATTAGGCTCTTAATTTTCCATCTCCATAATGTGAAACATGATGTCTTATAACGTGGAATAAACAGGAAAAATTATATTATAAAACAAAATCTTAACAATGAATGTGGTATAGCCCATTTTATTCAGTGAGAAACTGTGTGGAACTTGGACTTTTTTAAGATGCAGAATGATGAGCTTCCCTCATAATTAGGTACATTTGAGAGGTGCAACCCTGAGCTTTCCATCTCCAAAATGTGGAACACTACCTTTCATAATTTGAAACAAATTAGCAAAATATGGAACACTTACTAACAGCTTGCTAACAACTTCAGCTAGGAAGCTTGCAGGATGGTTAAATGTGTTACTTTACACAAATAAAATTAGTTTGACGAATTAATATGATTCAGCATTCTTTTACCATAAATATCAATAGCCCTCTACCTTTTACTTGACAGAATCTACTATTTTCACAGTTAGGGACACTTTTTTAAAATATTAGTACTATTAATTTCAGATGTTAACAGACTAAGAGAATATGAATTAACAGGCATGTTCTGAAGTCAAAGAAGTCTATAACTCTATTTATCTTCAATATTAATAAAGTATACTCCATTATCTTTTGTCTCAAAAATGCCAGTTTTGGAGAGATTAGGTGGGACAGAGCAAACGTTTGAGCCAAAATCAAAGATGTCTTTGAAAACTGGTCATCAGGGAGGTGTTTACAGATCTATAATGCAAGAATTAGTTCAGACTGCTGTAGCCATCTTCTAGCTACTTATTTTAGACAGATGTTCAAAAAAATGAACTGAGTACACAGTGCATGCCTGACTACGCCCCAGCGCTGGCCTTTGGTCAGCTTATGCTCTAGGCAAAAGGGCTCCATAGTGCCCTCCCCCACACCACCCGATGCCCCCATCCTGGTCTAGCTATACCATTCAGATTACTTTTTTTCATCTTATTCTCACAGTTTGTCTTACTCTTCAGTTTTTCCTGTCTTCCTTCAACACATTTTAAAGAAAAAAGTTATATTCGTACCATAACGTTCCATGTGTGTTGTCCATCTCATCCTTTATTCTCACTTGTGGGTCAGATCCGATACATCTGATCTGTCTCAACCATTTCTCCAGCTCACGGTCTTCAGCAAAGCTTGTGGGCCTCATTCTTTACCCACATTGCAACGCAGTAATTACCTCAGATCTTGTTTGCCCCCAGCAACACATGGAAGAAGATCTTATATAGTAGCAGCTTATATATATATATATATATATATATATGTGTGTATGTATATATATATATATATATATATATATATATATATGAATGTATATCCATACCCATACAAACAAGCATGAGTTAGTATCAGACTGTGAAGGAATATTCTCTGAGGTTATATGGTCCTGCTGAATACCAATTGTGTTATTCAGTCTACCAGGAGTATAGGCAGGGGGCAAGGAGAAAGGATTGTGAGAGTAAAGGGGGAGATGGACAGCACACATGGAATGTTATGGTAAGAACATAACTTCTTTATGTGATGTTGTCAATCTCGCCTTTATTCTCACTTGTGGGACCACATCCCAAGCAACTAAACTCTCGGGTGGCTCATGGGAGAATATTCCTCAGAACCATAGAACCAAAAGAGGTTCTACTCCTAGAGGCCAAATCCACTTTGTAATGAGTGATAAAGGTACGAAATTTTGCCCAAGTAGCCACAGAACAGATATTATCCAGTGGTAATCTATCCTGAAAAGCTGCAGACGTGTCCACAGATCAAGTGTAATGAGCTTTAACCATCTTTGGGAGAACTCTATTGTTTGAATTATAAATGTAGGATATGCATAATGTTAGCCATCTAGATAAAGCGGCTTTTGAAATTGATTGACCTTTTCTTGTATCAGAATAAGAGACAAAGAGCTGATCTGATTTTCTTATTGCTGAAGTTCTATGTAAGTAGAAACGTAACTGTCTATGAACACCTAGAAGATGCAAAGATTACTCTCCTTTATTTTGGAAGTTGGGAAAGAAAACTGGAAGGTCTATAGATTGGTTAAGAGTATTCCCCGTCACAACCTTGGGTAGAAAGGATGGGTTAGTGTGTAACAACACTCTGTCTTTGTGGAAGACTAGATATGGAGGCTTTGTGGACAAGGCCTGCAACTCTGATATTCTGGCTGAAGTAATAGCCACCAAAAAATAGTTTTCCAGGAAAGATATTTTAAGTCACATGTAGCTGAAGGTTAAAAAGGGGTAAAAATAATATGAGATAAGATGAAATTGAGATCCCAAGGGGGCATTGGATGCTTATATGGAGGTCTTAACACAATAGTCCTCCTCAAAAATGCTTTGCAAAGTCTGTGTGACATGATAGGATCATCATTTTCTCCTATATGGAGATTAGAAATTGCAGCTAGTTGAACCTTAACTGTAGCTGCCACTGCTCCACCACTGAAGATCTCTGATAGAAACAGCAAAACACAGTGAACTGATGCTGTAAAAGGATATATTCTGTTATGGTTTGCCATTCAACAAATCTCTTCCATTTGCTTTTGTAAAGTTTTTGAGTAGATGTTTTATAAGTTGATAATATAATATGTTTGACTGTGGAGGAGAGAGATGGAAACCTGGAAATTATGGGAACTGGAACAGCCAAGCTGTCAATTTTAGGGTGTCTAGGTTAGGATAAACCATTCCTAACAGGTGTGTCAGAAGATCTGGAACTGGGTCCAGAATCCAGGGTTCATTTCAATGATGAGTCTGAAGGAAAGGGAACTAGATTTGACGAGGCCAGTAGGGAGCGTTTAGGATAATAGTTGTCTCCAACTGAATCGCTTTCTGCATAAACTTTGGGATTAGTGGAATCGAGGGAAAAGCGTAAAGAAGTCCCGTGAGCCAATCCTGAATAAGTGGATCCCTTGGTGGCTCCACTGTAGGAGGGATCAGGGAGAAGTAGTTGCTGCATTTGGCATTGCTGGGAGATGCAAAGAGGTCGCAGCAAGGCTGGCCCCATTTCTGGAAGATCACTCCCATAACTTTCTGATTGAGGGACCACTCATGTGGCCATAGAATGGCTCTGCTCAGCTTGTCCACAATGATGTTGGATTTCCCTAGGATGTGCATTGCTATCAGAAAGCGTTTGGAGGCTGTCACCCAATGCCAGACCCTAAGAGCTTCTTGACAAAGTGGGTAAGATCTGATTCTCCCGTTTGTTTATATACTTCACTACTGACATATTGTCCGACTAGATTGCTATCGTTCCCAGAGGCAGAGTCCTGGAATGCTTGCAAAGCTAAAAGCACCACCCTCATCTCTAGGATATTTATATGCAGATGAGCCTCATGTTCTTGCCAGATACCTTGAACTGTCTTCACGATAAAATCCCCCCCCCCCATTGGAGATCTTTTTTTGCAGGCATTGGTTATCATAATCTTGTGGGACACTGGAAGTTCCAAGATTGACCATTGTGCAAAAATAACCACCGGAGAACCCTCATATGAAGGTGAGTTAAAGGAATTAGTACGATCGATGCAGCCATTTTCCATAGGACCTAGAGAACTAGTTTTGCTGTGGTTTTTGACTTCTTACTGGGTATTCTGACAAAATGATGGAGGTCATTTAGTCTGTCCTATGGGAGTCTTGCTATTTGAGTGGCAGTGTTTATCTCTGCTTCTATCAACCCTAAACTTTGAGATGGCTCTAGCGTAGATTTTTCATAACTCATGGTGATGCATAGAGAGAAGTAGAGTTGAAGGGCATAATTCCTTGATTGGAGTAAATGATGCCTGGTCGGGGGCGGTAATAAGCCAGTCCAGGTATGGAAACATGCAGAATACTTTGTGTCTCAGGTGAGCTGCTACTACTGCCATATATTTGGTGATCACTCTGGGGGCTGTAGTGAGACCAAAGGGCAGAGCTCAAAACTGGACGTGACTGGCTCCTAGCCAGAAGTGCAAAAACCTCCTGGACCGCCTCTCCATTCGAATATGGTAGTAAGCATCCTGAAGGTCTATAGAGCACATCCAATTGTCTTTTTCCAGGAATGGAAGTATCAACTGCAGTGCCACCATTCGGAACTTGATCTTTTTTACCGATTTGTTTAGATTGCTGAGATTCAAAATAGGCCTCCAGTCCCCTGTCCTCTTTGGAACTAAAAATAATCTTGAGTAAGTTTTGGATCCTCTCTGGTCTGCTGGGACTTCTTGGATGACTCTTTTTCTTAGCAACTTTTGGATTTCTACTATTGCTTGTTCCTTTTGACTGGGTGGTTCATCTGGAACTACTTTATTTATGGGGAAAGGAAAAGAAAAGGGAATGATGTATCCTCTGGATATTATGTCCTGTACCAATTTGTCATCTGTTGTCTTTAGCCAGGCATCTTGGTGCAGAGACAATCAACCCCTGACTGCCTCCAGAACTGAGCAATTGGGCACTCCTTCAGGAGCTCTGGAAGTGTTTCCCAAAGAAAGATTCTCTGGAGCTCTGGTTTTCTGGGCCTCCTCTGGTGCGAGGGTGGTGTCTTTTGTTATTGTTCTCCCCTCTGTGTTTGGTGGAACTTTCACCGTGTCTGTCCTGGTAAGACCTTTGAAATTTTCTTAACCACATTTTCAACTATGTTTTTGACCCTTGAGAAAGGGTCTAGTAGGACTGGAAAAGCACACTGTAATGACAGACAGGGTCTTGCCCTCTTGTTCACACCTGGTGAGTGTTTCCTTCACTTTTGGCCCAAAAAGGGAGGAGCCATCAAAAAGAGCATTAATGAAGGAAGATTGAAGGGCTCAGCAAAATTGCAAAGGCACATCCAGGCCTGCCTCCTAAGGGAGATACCTGAGCCTGCTGCCCTACTCGTTCCATCTGCTGCATAAGAAATGAGACTCACGGATGAGTTGACAATTGAATTCCAGGTGGCAAGCTGAACATTGATTTTATCTGCCACTGGATCAGCTACAGCCCCTTGGAGGGAGTCTGATAATTCTTTAATCAGGTCCCTTTGCAGTCTAGTGAAGTAAGTGAGATAATTCAGAGACTGCAAGGCAAAGGCCACTGATGAGAAGATGCACTTCCATACCTAGCCATAGTCCTAGAGTCCTTATTAGGAGGATGGATAGAAGAACCTGTTTCAGAGAGTTCCTTCTTAGTGGCTGCAGCCACAACCATGGCATCAACCCCAACATCCTTTGTTAAAAAATGTTTTTGTTTGGGACATTAATATATTTATTTGGCCTCCTGGAAGTAGGGTCTGTGGTGTCTGGGGTCTCCCAGACCTTTCACAAGATTAATTCCACAAGCTTGTCAAAAGGAGGAGTCACCCAAGAAGTTGATGAGTGAGACACAAAGGCCTTCAAGAAGACTGACTCCTCAGCCGAAGGGGTGGAAGACTGGCAATCACCTCTCTGTTTTAAGATTTCTAGGATTTCTCCAAAGGAGACATCTTCAGGAGGTGATTGTGGGGACCCTTCTGCTTCATTGAGATTGTTGTCAGATGTGATAGACTCCTCCAGGGAGTCAAGATGCTTCCTCTTGCATGTCCTCTTCTGAGAGCCCTCTACAGTGGGATACTCTGGAGAGGTTTCGGAAGAGGGGGCAGTACCCTGAGGTACATCCTGAGGCCTGGGATCTCTGTGGACCTGTGGAGAGGGCACATGAAAAGACAAAGACACCCCTACTGAAAAGAGAGGAATACCCAAAGTAGATCGTGTCTCAGACTGCGAAGTAGTCAAAGCCCTCCTCATTGCCTGGAAGGAAGTCCCTCCCCACTCTGAAGTACTCCCAAGATCCGACAAATAAGTTGTCAGGGCCGAATAAATCTCTGGAGCGGAAGAGAGCAGCTCTGAAGCAGAGGTAGAAGACAAACTCACCCTTGCCAAGGCCCCCAGTGGCATAGTCGGATCCAATGAGATCCAAAAGGTCTCTGTGGACCCAGCAGGGGAGTGTCAGCTCCTAGAGGTCTCCCATTCTGAAGGCATAGAGACACTCAGGGCAGATATCGGATCAGAGGAAGGTATGGGTGTTGGAACCAACACTGACACAACCTGGATATCGGAATCTTCTGGCTCCGAAGCAGGGGGATGGATTGGAGGAGGAACTGGAACAGAAGAGGGGTTCTGAGTCTGATCTGACTCCTTTGGGCTCAGATCTAACAGTAGTGTGGCCAGAGCAGGTGTCTTCAAAAGTTTCTTTACATCTCTATCCACATCTTTGTCAGATAAACTCCTGAAAGACCTAGTGGAGAGGGTAAGTGGCCTTGATCTAGCTAGTAATGGAGAAGGAAACCGAGAGGAAATCTTTTCAATAGAGGAAGATCAGCTCCTATGTCTATGCTTTCAGATCCATTAAGTGCAGAGTCTTCTGCTTTGGCACCAGCAAGGATCTCAGCTCGGATGAAGGTCTTTTGGTAGGTTTGTCAGAAGATTCAGGAGATACAGCCTCAGAGAAAAGCAACTTCAAAAGGCCTTTCAGAATAAGTTTAATTTTATGTTCTATTAATGCCCGCTCGTTGAAATTGTGACAAATGGAACAAGACTCTTGCAGATGAAAAACCCCCAAGCAATACACACATAAAATGTGTAAATTACTAAGGGGCATCTTCTTACTGCACTTTTCACATTTTTTTGAACCTCAAGGGCTTGCCTTCCTGTTTTTGCAATACGACTAAGGAAGTGGGAGGGAAAGACAAAAATAAAAAGTCACTCCCAATCTCACACAGCAAGTCCTCTAACTTAAACAGACTTCACACATACACGCACACACACTAAATTAGAAACTGTAATTTTAGAGTGTAAAGAAAAGTAAGTATTTAGAAATATAAGAATATACTATTGCTACTTACTACTTTTTACATATATATATATATATATATATATATATATATATATATAGAAGAAGACGACAGAAGAAAGGAAAGACCTCTAACTAAAAACATCCGTTCCTTAAACACCCTCTAACTAAATGGATGTCAAACAAGGAAAAGAGATGGGTAAAGAAGTAAATCGGACACTAAATTAGCTATTTGTAGAAGAAAGTAAAAGATAATATTATGCTAAATAAACTAGGCAAAAAACTAAGTACTTAGCCCAGAGCTATGCTGTTCAACCTCTTCACTGCATGGCAAATGAGAGCTGAGGTAATTACGGGGTTGCATTATGGGTAAAGAATGAGGCCCACAGCTTTGCTGAAGATCTCGAGCTGGAGAAATGGCTGAGATGGATCCGATGCATCGGTTCTGACCCACAAGTGAGAATAAAGGCAAGAATGACAACATCACATCAATTTCTTTACTACAAAAAAATAAAATAAATACTGGAAATGTTCTCCTGCTAGAGTGGTGCCCTAGGCGGCTGCCTAGTTGGCCTATGTCTAAGGTCGGCTATGCTATTCTCATACCTTAGACAGTCTAGTACACAGTTCAAGAATCAAAGTGTTTTTCTACCAAAAAAAAGAAGTTATGTCTTACCATAATGTTCCATCTGTGTTCTTCATCTTCACCAATCCTTGACAGTAGTTTTGGTTCCGAACTTTGGAACCAACTTGGCCATATCTTTCAGCTCGTGCTGCACAAACACTCAAGCTAGTGTCTACCCATAATGCTCCTCACAGCGATTACCTCAGATCGAGTTTGCCAGATGATAGTATATAGCAGAAATTAGTATGGTTAAGTAGAGATATTATAGAGACAAGGCCATGTACAAGTCCTTAATAAGAAACTAGCTCAGGACTAAAAGATCTACCAAGAGTTTTAGGATGGGGGAAGGTGGGTGGGTATGTCAAGGATTGGTGAAGATGAACAACACAGATGGAACGTTATGGTAAGCCATAACTTCTTTATCTGATGTTGTTAATCTTCACTTAATCCTTGACAGTGGGACAGAATCCCCAGCTACTTTAGCCTTAGGCGGTCTCATGGAAGAATATTCTGAAGCACCATAAAGCCAAAGGTTGCTCGACTCATCAAGACCTAGTCTAATTTGTAATGAGCGATGAAGGTATGATGAGAAGACCATGTGGCTGCCGCACAGATGTCATCTAGGGAAGCTCTGGCATGAAAAAAATGCTGATGTCGCTACAGCTCTTGTTGAGTGGGCTTGAACTGTTTTGGTAAGATGAAGTCTTTGAGAGTGGTAAATGAATGTGATGCAGTTCTCAGCCATTTAGCTAAAGTAACCTTAGTAACAGGATTGCCCATAAGGAGAGACGAGGTTACAAATAACTGATTTGATTTTCAAAATTTTTTCGTTCTGTGAAGATAAAAATGTAGCTGTCTGTGCATGTCTAGTAAATGAAGTGCATATTCTCCTTTGTTTGAAAACTTAGGGGAAAAGGTTGTTAATTGTAACGACTGATTAATACTGGATTCAGAGACTACCTTGGATATAAAGGATGGATTTGTTCTCAGTGCAGCTGTCTTTATGAAAGATCAGGTAGGGTGATTTGCATGAAAGGGCCTGCAACTCGGAAACCCTTCTTGCAGAAGTAATCAGTACCAAAAATACAGTCTTCCAGGATAAATACTTCAAATGACAAGATGCTGACGGTTCAAAGGGGGCTCTGGTTAGAGCTTGAAGAATGGTAGTTAGATCTTGTGGGTGAATTGGTTCTTTAAATGGGGTTTCAGTAGGAAGAGTCCCTTCAAGAAAGCTTTACAAAGTTTGTGAGACATTATTGCAGAAATATTCCATCCTGAGTGAAAGTTTGAAATTGTTTCTAGATGACCTTTATCTTAGAAGCAGAGGAGGCAGTCTGAAAAAGTGTGTTTAAAAAATCTAGGATGTCACAGATAGGAGCAGCAAAGGGGTCAAGTCCTTTATTTAAGGCCCATTTGGTAAATGTCTTCCATTTGCACAGGTACAGTTTTCTAGTAGCAGGTTTGTGGTGCGCAATAATGATACATTGGATGGGGGAGGAAAGAGAAGAATGCCTGGCAATCGTGGGAATTGAAGAAGCCATGCAGTGAGCTTGAAATGTTGAAGAGTGGGGGTGAACCATGCCCTCTGGGTGAGTTAGTAGATCTGGAACTGGGTCCAGGATCCATGGTTTCTGTATCAGATGAGGCCAGAGGAAGGGAAACCAAACTTGTTGAGGCCAGAATGGGGCAAAAATAAGTTATGTACTCACCATAACGTTCCATCTGAGTAGGTAAAATTCATTTGTCAGCAACCTGTGGGTTACGGATCAGACACGGATACGGGCCGGCAGCATACCAAGCAAAAAAATCTGAGCTCCAAGCTCCTTCCCCTTACCCATACTACACTGCAACCTCCTTCCAATCTTCAGATCGCGTTTGCCACCTGCACATAATAACAAAACAACTAACAACCTGAGACACCTGACTCAAGGACAAAGTAAAGCTCATAAGTCCAAACCTCGAGCGCAGCTAAATAACCATGAAGGTCAGGGGGAAGGAGGGAGGGAGGGACGGTTGCTAACAAATGAAGTTTACCTACTCAGATGGAACGCTAAGGTGAGTACATAACTTCTTTATCTGGAGTAGTTAACTTCATTTGATCAGCAACCTGTGGGACAGAGTCCCCAGCTACCCGAATCTTGGGAGGCCCTTAAGGAAGGATATTCCGGAGCACTGCAGAGCCAAAGGCAGCCCTTCCCCAAGACACCAAATCCAGTTTATAATGAGAGATAAAGGTGTGAGAGAATGCCCAGGTAGCCGCTGAACAAATGTCATCCAGGGAAACTCTAGACCAGAATGCAGCAGACGTTGCCATAGAATGCGTAGAATGAGCATGAACTCCCACTGATTCTGGTAAGCCAGATTCTCTGTATGCTTGTAAGATACAACTCGAAATCCACCTGGTGAGAGTCACCTTTGAAACTGGTTTCCCTAGAAAAGGCTTAGCAAAGGAGCCAAAAAGCTGATCAGATTTATGAAAGACAGCCATCCTGTGCAAATAAAAATGTAACTGTCTGTGAACATCCAGCAAATGAAGTTTATATTCTACTTTATTCTGGAAATTAGAGAAAAAGACAGGCAAATTAATGGACTGATTAATGTTCATCTCGGAAGTAACTTTTGGGAGAAAGGAGGGATTAGTCCTGAGAGATACCCTATCTTTATGAAAATCAAGGTATGGAGGTTTGATACAGAAAGTCTGAAGCTCCGACACTCTCCTGGCTGAAGTAATTGCTACCAAAAAAGCCGTCTTCCATGACAAGAACTTTAGATCAACTGAAGCTGCGGGTTCAAATGGAGGCGTAACTAATGCCTGAAGAACTAAGGTCAGATCCCACGGCGGAGATGAATTTCTAATAGGGAGTCTCAAAAGAAAAGTGCCTTTTAGAAAGGTCTTACAAACTCTGGCAGCAGCGAGGGAACCAAAGTTGTCCCCAATATGAAAATGGGAAATGGCAGCCAGCTGAACCTTCACAGTAGATGAGCTGGCCCCTTGCTGAAAAATATGAGACAAGAATTCCAGTACCACCGAAACAGGAGCGGTAAAAGGATCCAAGTTCTTTTGTGAAGCCCAAATTGAAAAATGTTTCCATTTGCTACTGTAAATCTTCCTGGTAGAGGGTTTATGTGCTGCCACCAGGATAGACTTGACTCGGAAAGAGATACCGAGAGTCCTGGCAACTAGGGGAACTGGATCAGCCAAGCTGAGAGCTTGAGACCATCCAGGTTCGGAGGAGCCATTCCCGAGGGATGAGAAATCAGATCCGGAATGGGATCCAAGATCCAGAGTGGAGCTATGAGATGAGACCACAGGCAGGGGAACCAGACTTGATGAGGCCAGAATGGGGCTATGAGGATAATCTTGCTCCCCAACTGGTGAGCTTTCTGCAGAAATTTTGTCATAAGTGGAAGTGGAGGATATGCATAAAGAAGACCGGGTGACCAAGCATGGACTAGAGCATCTCTGGGGGCTTCTGCCAAAGGAAGAATTAGAGCGAAAAGCTCGCTGCACTTTGCATTGGAAGGCGATGCGAAGAAATTGCAGCAAGGCTGACCCCATTTGAGGAAGATCTGTTCTGCTACACAAGGATTCAGAGACCACTCGTAAGGAGAGAGGATAGTTCTGCTCAATTTGTCCGCCAGTATGTTGGACCGACCCGAAATGTGCATTGCTAACAGGAAGCGGTTGGTGGAGATCGCCCATTCCCAAACTCTCATGGCTTCTCGGCAAAGGGGGTAAGACCTGGTCCCCCTGTTTGCTGATATACCAGACCACTGACATATTGTCCGACTGGATCGCAATAGTCCCTGGAGGAAGAAAGGCATGGAGGGCCTGCAACGCCAAGAGGACTGCCCTCATCTCCAGGACATTTATATGCAGTACAGTCTTGGTCTGAGTCCACATGCCTTGGACCGTCCTGCCCACACAATGCCCCCCTACCCTAGGTGGGAGGCGTCTGTGGTCACTGTGGCCTGGGGTGGTGACATAACAAAAGGTCGTCCTTCCCGAAGGGCTCGGGATTGACGCCACCACATGAGGGAGTTCCTGCAAACCCCCCTCAGGAAGTCTAGGGGTGGTGTAGAATAGACCACTGGACCTGCAACATCCACTGTAGACCCCTCATGTGCAGACGAGCGCAAGGAATCAGATTGATCGCTGCCGCCATGGACCCCAAAGCTCTCAGGACTAATTCTGCTGGGGGAGCAGGGGATTGAAAGAGGGCTAGCACATGCAGAGTCATGCTGTGAAGTCTGTCTGACGTTAGGAAGGCCCTGGCCTGGAGGGTATCTATCCTGGCCCCTATGAAGTCTAACACTTGGACAGGCTGGAGGAAGGACTTATTGACATTTATGGTTATCCCCAACTGGGGTGACATCAGGAGGAAGAAATCCCTGGCTAGAGAAAGTAGATGCCTGGTGGGGGTGGTGAGGAGCCAGTCGTCTAGGTACGGAAAGACCTGTATGCCCTGGAGCCTCAGGTGGGCCGCTACAACTGCCATGACCTTGGTGAACACCCTGGGGGCTGTGGTGAGACCGAAGGGTAGGACCCTGAACTGGTAATGACTGGCTCCTAGCCGAAAGTGAAGAAACCTCCTGGACTGTCTTTCCATGAGGATATGGTAGTATGCATCCTTGAGGTCTATGGAGCACATCCAGTCCTCCTCCTGCAAGAGGGGCAGGATGGATTGAATTGTGACCATCTGGAATTTCTCTTTGGCAACAAAAAGGTTCATTGTTGACAGGTCGAGAATCAGCCTTAAGTCCTCCGTCTTTTTTGGCACCAGAAAGAACCTGGAGTAGATGCCTGATCCAGACTGATCTGGGGGCACAAGCTGGATGGCTCTTTTTTCTAACAGCTTTTTTATTTCCAAAGCTGTGGCCGCCCTTTGAGTGGGTGGGATATCTGGGAGGTGTCTTGAGTAAGTGGGCTTGTTGATGAAGGGGATTGAATAGCCTCTGGATATTATCTGAAGCACCCAGTGATCTGTTGTGATGGACTCCCATTGAGCCAGGTTCCTTGAAAAGAGCCCCCGTCTGCCTCCAGAGAGGAGCAGTTGGGCAACCCTTCAGGGCTGTTGCATGTGTCGGTTGGAAAAAGGTTCCCGTGACCTGAAGTTCTTTGGTCCCCCTCTGCCACTGGTGCAGCGTCCACCTTGTCCCCCTCTGCCTCTGAGGGAGAAGGAGTCCTGAGCGTTCCGGGCCTGCTAAGATTTCTGGAACCACATCTTCTTCTGTCCTCGCTGGTTCCTAGAAAAGGACCTTTGAGGGGTAGAGAAGCGTATTCTGACAGCTGACAGCGTTTTCCCATCTTTCTTGCTCTGGACCAGTGTCTCAAGGATGGTCTTCCCGAAGAGGGTCTACCTGTCAAAGTGTGCATTCGCGAAGGATGCCTTGAAAGGTTCCAAGAAATTGCAAAGTCGAAGCCAGGCATGATGCCTTAAGGCGATACCGGACCCGCTAGCTCTAGCGGCTCCTTCCATGGCATGGGAAAGTAGCCGCATAGAAGTATTGGACACTGACTTAAGAGTGGCTATACGAGCTGAGAAAGTCTGTTTATCCTTGGCCGACATGGACTCTGGGGGAGACTCAGCATATTCCTTGACCAGGTCCTGCTGCAGTCTGATTACATGGGCCAAATAATTCATAGCCCTTATAGAAAAGGTAGCTGAAGCAAAAATCCGCTTTCCAATACAGTCCTTTGCCTGAGACTCCTTGTCAGGGGGATGGACAGAAGAACTTTCCTGGGATAGTTCCTTTTTGGTGGCTGCCACCACCACCATGGCATCAACCGGGGAACCTTTGCTCCACGAAGCTCTGTCTGCAGGGGGACTGAGAACCTTATCGGGCCTTCTAAGTATCGGCTCTACAGTGTCCGGCTCCTTCCACACCTTGGTGGTAATCAGGTCGACCAGGGGGTTGGCCGGGGGGACACACACCCAAGAGGTAGATGGGCCTGTGTCGAATGCCTCCAGGAATACTGACTCATCCGAGGAGGGTTTTTGGACGGACCACTCCCCCTTTGGTGGAGTATTTCCATAATATCTCCAAAGGAGACATCGTCGGGGGGGTGATTTGGGGAAACCTCCCCTTCCTCCAAGTCGGTATCCTCAGTGAGGGACTCGGGGGAGTCCAAGTGCCTCCTTTTGCACAGGCATTTGTGAGGGACCTCCTCGGGGGGACTGTCTGAGGGGGGCTCACCCACAGATTCATGTTCCTCCAAGGGAACTGGCTGGTGCGTCAAAGACACAGGCTCCCTGGGGTACTGAATGATGGAGGACAAATTGAGCTGCGAGAGAGCAGGGGTGGACCCTGAAGAAAGAGTGAGGGGTCTCGATCCTCCAGAGAGAACCCTCTCCACCATGTCGAATGCCAAAGGAGAACCGGCCTCTCTAAGACAGGTGGCCAGGGCCCTCGGATCCGACGAGGGGATCGGCGCCAGAACCTAAGCAATCAGACCTGAGAGGACAGTGTGCTCTGACCGCAAAGGAGCCAAAGACACAATCACCCCCTCGGATCTGATGCCCAGCTCTCGGCTTCGAGAGCTCGGATCCAACAGAGGATCCGATAAGCTTGGTGGCATGGCCGGCATCGAGGTATAACTATTGGCGCCAACCCACTGGCTCTGGGTCTCCTTGGATCTGAAGACTCCGAAATCAGGTGGTGGATCAGAGAAGGAGCTATCGGGGCGAAGAGTGGAGCTGAACTCCCCCCCAGAGGGGGGGGGGCAGCAGCACTCCCATCTGCAGCTGAGTTTGCAAAAATTGACGCATCATCCAGTCCATATCTGCCTCCGAAATGCTTCGAGTAGACCTGGAGGAAGCCACCGATGCTGGCCAAGAGGGCCGACATGATGACGACCTCGAGGCTGGTCGGGTCTCCTCCTCTGGCTCCAGGGAGAAATGTGGAGAACGGAGCCATGGGGCAGAAGGCTTGGACACTCTTAGGGGAGAAGAGACCACCTTCGCAGGAGGGGCCGAGGGGTCCAATTCGGCCTGCCGCTTGCGGCTTCTTTCTCTGTCTCTCTTTTTCTCTCTCTCTCTCTCCCTTTTCTCTTTTTTATCTTTCTTGACCTCTATTTCCCCCTGAGACAAGGTGGGAGGGTGAGTCTCAGACAGAGGAAGAGGGCCAGTCGGCTGGGCAGCCGCAGCCGCGGCTGTCACTACCGAGAGGGAAGGAGAAGAAGCTGATTCTGCAGGTAGAGGACCCGTCAGAATCAGCTTGTTCTTCCTATCCCTTAAGGCTCGAGGGTTAAAGGCCACACAAATCTGGCAGCCCAGGGAAAGGTGCGTAACCCCCAAGCAAATCACACACTGAGTGTGACCATCTGCTGGCGACAGCTTATGGCCACACTCAGAGCATTTAGTAAAGGTCACTTTGTGGCTTTCAGCCATACTCAAAAGCACACACACAGCCACACACGCTTACCTGAAAGAGGGAAAAATAGGGGCCTACAAAGAGATGAGAAACTACCAAAGGTAAAGGGAGATATAAAGGCTAGCTAGAATGAAAATCCATAGAAAGGTATTAAAATACACTCACACACCAAGTAAAGAAGACCAAAAGTGAAGTTTGAAAAAAAAAATTGCTAAACTTGCTCTAAGAATCCCATGCTTGGCAAAGCCGCGGCAAATGAGATCTGAGGATTGGAAGGAGGCTGCAGTGTAGTATGGGTAAGGGGGAGGAGCTTGGAGCTCGGATATTTTTGCTTGGTATGCTGCTGGCTCGGATCCGTGTTGGATCCATAACCCACAGGTTGCTAATCAAATGAAGTTAACTACTTCAGATTGAGGGTTATTGTATTCTTCGTCCTTTTGGCTTTTTTTAGGAATTGTGAGATTATACGAATGGGGGGGAAAGGCATATGACAGACCGGGAGATCAACTGTGGAGAGAACAGCATCTCTGGGTGAGTCCCCCGGGGGGGAATTAGGGCAAAGTAACTTCTACACTTGTTGCTCAGGGGAGAAGAAAATAGGTTGCAGCAAGGTTGGCCCCAATGATGAAAAATCTTGTCCATCACCACAGTGTTCAGAGACCACTTGTGAGGCATAAGAATTGTCCTGCTTAATTTGTCCACTATCACATTGGATCTTCCCGGACTGTGCATTGCTATTAGAAAGCAGTTGGAAGAAATCGCCCATTGCCAAACTCTGAGAGCCTCTTGACATAGTGGGTAAGATTTGGTTCCCCCTTGCTTGTTATATCAACAGACTACCAACATGTTGTCTGTCTGAATTGAAGCTGTCTCTAGAGGGAGGGCATCCTGGAATGCTTGAAATGCTAATAGCACTGTCCTCATTTCTAGAATGTTGATGTGCAAATGGGCCTCCAATTGGGACCATAAGCCTTGAACTGTCTTTCCCAGATAATGCCCCCCACCCTATCTGGGAAGCATCCGTAGTCACTATGGCTTGGGGTTGGGGAAGGATGAATGGTCAGCCCAAGAGAACTTGGTTGGAGTGAAGCCACCATTTGAGGTCTTGTTTGCAGTAATTGGTAATCAAGGCTGGGTGAGATATTGGTTGGTGAATCAGAAACCATTGGGTTGCAAGTAGCCACTGCAATATTCACATATGAAAACTCACTAGAGGAACCAGAGTGATTACAGCTGCCACTGAACCTAAGTTTTGAAGGACAAGTCTTGCTGGGACTCTGTTGTTTTGGAGAATTTGTGTGACTTGGGCCCTGATACTTTGTAGCCTTTCTGGAGGAAGAGAAGCAATTCCTGAGACAGTGTTTAAATGAGCACCAATGAAATCCAGTTGCTGAGAAGGCTGCAGGTTGGACTTTTCAAAATGTATTGAGATGCCTAGAGATGTGCAAAGATGTATGGTGTTCTAAGGGATGCCTGGTGGTAGCGGTGAGGAGCCAGTCATCGAGGTATGGAAAGACTTAAAACCCTTGCAGTCTAAGGTGCACTGCAACTACTGCCATGCATTTGGTAAACACCCTGGGAACTGTGGTGAGGCCAAAGAGCAGTGTTCTGAACTAGAAATGACTGGCATAGAAACCTCCTGGAGCTTTTTTTTTCCATTTTTATATGGTAATAAGCATCTTGAAGGTCTACAGAGCACATCCAGTTGCCTTTTTACAAGAAAGAAAGTATGGCTTGTACCAAGACCATCCAGAATTTGGTTTGTTGAACCATCTTGTTGAATTAGCTGAGATCCAAAATGGGTCTCCTGTCCACTGCTTTTTTGGAGATGAAAAAGAACCTTGTGTAAACCCCAGATCCTGTTTTGGTCTGGTGGGACTTTTTGGATGACTAATTTTTCAAGCAGTTTTTGAATTTCTAAGACTGCTGTTTCCCTTTGATTGGATGGAACATCTGGGAGTTTTTTTCTGGGATTTGGGACTTACAGATAGTGGAATTTGGTAGCCTCTGGATATTACTCCCTGCATCCATTTATCCAAAGTTATTCATTGCCAGGCTGGTAGGTGCAGGGATAATCATCCCCTGACCGCCTCCAGAGGAAGGCAAGCAGGCATCCATTCAGGGATGCTGATAGGAAGTTCCTGAGAAGGATTTTCTGGATCCCTGATTCTGTGGTCCAATTCTGCCTCTGGGGTGGCATCTTCCATTGTTTCCTCCTCTGCCCTGGGGGAAGTCTTTACCTCGTGAGTCATGGAAAGGCCCCTTGAATTTTCTAAACCATACTCTCCCACTCCTTTGGTTTCTTGAGTAAGGTCTCTGAGGAATGGTGAAATGTATTCCTATGGCAGATAGGGTCTTACCATCTTGCTCACCTCTGGCAAGAGTGCATTTAACCTTTGAGTCAAAAAGGGTGGATCCATCAAAAGGAACAATGACGAATGACACTTTAAATGGCTCCGCAAAGTCGCACAAATGCATCCAGGAGTGCATTCTAATGGCTATAACTGAACCTGCTGCCCTGGTCATCCCTTCGGCTGCATGCGCAGTGAGGTTCATTGGCAAATTGGAGATAGCATCTAGGGTTGCAAGCTGATTGGGAACTTTGTCATGGATGTCTTCAGCCACTGCTCCTGAGAGAGTATCTGAAAGTTCTTTAATCAGATCTCTCTGCAATCTGGTAAAGTGTGCCATATAATTCAAGGACCTCAGAGTGAAGGTTGATGAAGCATAAACATACTTCCCAAATCTAGCCAACATTCTAGGCTCTTTGTTAGGAGGACGGATAGTAGGACTCTCTTCAGCAAGTTCCCTCTTGGTGGCAGCTGCTACTACCATGGCGTCAACAGGAATTCCCTTAGACCAATGTGGTTCTTCCTTTGGTGCTGATAGTACATGATCAGGTCTCTTGGGGATTGGCTCTATGGAGTCGGGTATCTTCCACACCCACTGAGCAATCAGTTTGATAAGATCATCAGTGGGTGGAGAGATCCAAGAAGTGGAGGGTTGGTCATGAAAAGCCTCCAGGTATACTGATTCCTCTGAGGAAGGCTGGGGGGATGACAAGCCACCCCTCTGCTTCAAGATATCAAGGATCTCCCCGAAGGAAACATCATCAGTGGGTGACCTGGGGGAATCTTCCCCTTCATCAAAGTCAGTATCTTCCATGTAAGACTCTTCCAGGGAGTCCAGGTGCTTCCTCTTCCACTTCCTCTTCACAGGGACTTCCTTGGGGGGATGTTCCAGGGAAGTTTCCAAAGAGTAAACCACTAAAGTGGGAGTCACCTGGGACTTTTCTGCCCTTTGTCCATGGAGGGAGACTAATGGTAGCTCAGGTTGAGAGGAAGAAGAGATATGTCCCGACAAGGATGGCAAGGACTGAGAATCCCCAATGGATAATGTCTTCTCCATCATCCAGAAGGCAGGTCCCCCTGTAGAGGGATGGGAGCCCAGAACCGAAATAGACTGCTTTGGAACCAAGGTCACACCTGGAACCGCGGAGACTGCCTCCAGAACAGGAGCCTGGGTTGACACTACAAGGGCCAAGGCACCAAGAGGCATAGAAGGCTCAGAAGGAACTGAAAAGGTATCATGTATCTCGGACCCGACCAGAGATTCCCGACCCCAGAAGGTCTCCAGTGCTGAAGGCTCAGAGATACTCAAGACGGTTTTCAGAACCAAAAACAAAAAAACATATCGGAAATGAGTCAGTCAGAGCCTGGTGTGTTGGAATCGAAGGCTCCAAAGCCTCATCTAGAGATGGAGGAGGAAGGTATGAAGGAGTCTTAGGATGGATAGTTTTGATGCTGGTTTGGCTCAGAACCGAAGGTAATCCTCTTGCCACAAGTAGCTGATCCACTAGCCTCATGATATTGGCTTCTGATAGACTCTTAATAGACCTCACCAATGCTGTGGAGGGAGATCTGGGTGGTCTCACTTCCACAAATAGGGTTTCTCTGAAAGGGTCCACAGAAGGGGAATAGGAAGTTCTTGGGAGCACAGGCAGCCTCAGTTGCTTAGGTACCGATTGATCTGTTGGTACCGATGTGGAGGCTGTCAGCTCCAAAGCCAATTTTGTCGGTGTAGATAGGTCCTCAGGTGCCAATGAACTCTTTGGCACCAAGGAAGTTTTTGAGATTTTCTTAGTCTGTTCCAAAGCAATGAGGATGATCTTTTCTTTGAACCATGGGAGGAAGAAGTTTCTGAAATACTAGATTTCTCCTTGGGACCAGAGATAGTCTTGTCAAAAGCAGATTTTAAAAGCCCTTTCAAAATTATTATTTTTTTTTCTCTCAGTCAACTTTCGGTTAGAGAACCCATGACAAATTACACAATTTTCTTGCAGGTGAATCCTGCCAAGACAGTAGACACATAGAGTGTGCCCGTCTGAATTGGGTATTTTACCCTCACACTTTCTACATCTTTTGAATCCTGAGGTGCCCTTGGAAGGTTTTGAGGGAGATTGTTTTTGGTCCGCCATTATTGCTGATAAGCAGAAGGAAGGAAACAAGGAAAGATTTATTTATTTATTTATTTTAAGTAAAGGGAAAAGATGAAAGAGAAAGGAAATTAATACCAGCTATGGTATTAAGAGGTATCTTATTGGTGAAAAGGCAAAAAAGATTTACCAACTATGGTAATGGACAGATTACCAATGGTAATGGAAAGAAATGGAGTTAATTAGAAGGGAGAATGAGCGGGTAGAAGTACTAATAGAAATAATCGCTAAGAAAGGTTGAAAGTTTAAGAACAAATTTGAAAAACACACAAAATTTAATGTTAGCACTTTCATACACCAAATGTAATGTACTTCTTCAGACATTATTTCCCAAAATGCAAAGGCTTAAAAGCATCATTGTCTTACCAATTAATTAATTGCATAAATGACTTTATAGATTTCACTTAACATTCTAATTCTAATTCTAATTCATAATGCAGAAGTATGTTTTTACTAAAATAATCATATCTAAATTATTAGAAAAAGATCATATGCATACTAATATTAATTATAATAATAATAGACATAATAATTTAAAATACTTTGATCAAATTTGTGTATTCTTATACATGCACGTACTAAAACTTAATTTATTACTAAATCAAACATCACCTATCTAGTGCTTTTAACTTTAAGAGACATTTAATGGAGCATGTCTCATTGAGTCCGGGATAGGTGTGTGCATTAGTCTGGAGCTGCCACATTAATTCTCGTTCTTCAAGCTTAAGCTCCCATGGACCACCCCTCATGTTCTTTTCAACATAGTCAACTACCGTAAATTGAAAACTGTGGGACTGAAACTCAGCTATATGTCTAGCTAAGGCATTAGTACTATATATGTGTGTGAATGAGAGGGAGGATAGAGGAATGGTGAGGATGCAAGGAGTAGTGGTGATGAAGGTGGATGAGTTTAAATACTTGGGGTCAATAGTTCAGAATAACGGTGAGTGTGGAAGAGAGGTGAAGAAGGGAGTATGGGCAGGATGGAGTGGGTGGAGAAGAGTGTCAGGAGTGATTTGTGACAGAAGAGTACCTGTAAGAGTGAAAGGGAAGGTCTACAAGAGAGTAGTGAGAACAGCTATGTTATATGGGTTGGAGACAGTGGCACTGACAAAAAGGCAGGAGTTTGAGCTGGATGTGGCAGAGTTAAAGATGTTAAGATTTGCACTGGGTGTGACGAGGTTGGACAGGATTAGGAATAAGTATATTAGAGGGTCAGCCCAGGTTGGAAGGTTTGGAGACAAAGCCAGAGAGGCAAGATTACGTTGGGTTAGACATGTGCTGAGGAGGGATGCTGAGTATATTGGGAAAAAGATGCTAAGGATGAAGCTACCAGGTAACAGGAAAAGAGGAAGGCCTAAGATAAGGTTTATGGATGTGGTAAGAAAGGACATGCAGGTGGTTGGTGTGACAGAGCAAGATGCAGAGGACAGGAAGAAATGGAAACAGGTGATCTGCTGTGGTGACCCCTAACGGGAACAGCTGAAAGAAGATGATGATTCTTAGAAATATTATATAGATGTTCATATATACACTGTTTGAAATGGTGTTCTGTCTTGCCCAAATAAAAAAAACTGGACATTGGCGACAGGTAGCCAAATAAATAAGAAGTTATGTACTCACCATAACGTTCCATCTGAGTAGGTAGTTCATTTGTCTGCAACCTGTGGGTTACGGATCAGATATCGGATCCGAGCCGGCAACTTGTTTCAAGCTAATGGATCCGAGCTCCTAGCTCCTCCCTTCACCCATAATCCCCTGCTAACCCTCCATGACCTCAGATCGAGTTTGCCCCTCAATATATATCCAACAAAAGGATATCTAACTACCAGTAGATCCGAAGAAGGCCAGGGGGAAGGAGGGGGGGATGGTTGCGGACAAATGAACTACCTACTCAGATGGAACGTTATGGTGAGTACATAACTTCTTAATCTGAAGTAGGATGTTCATTTGTCAGCAACCTGTGGGACAGAGTCCCCAGCTACCTGCACCTTGGGTGGCCATCATGGAAGGATATTACGAAGCACCGCAGAGCCAAAGGATGCTCTCCCTCTAGAAAGCACGTCTAGTTTGTAGTGGTTAATAAAGGTATGAGATGAAGCCCAAGTGGCTGCAGAACAAATATCATCCAATGGAACTCTAGACTTGAAGGCCGCAGAGGTAGAAATGGAGCGGGTGGAATGAGCAAGAACTCCTTCTGGGGCGGGTCTACCCGAGGCTTGATACACCAATAGGATACATTGAGAAATCCAGCGAGATAAAGATACTTTAGAGATAGCTTTCCCCAAGTTAAATTTGGCAAAGGAAACGAACAGCTGGTCGGATTGTCTATGGCCAGCTGTCCTATGAGTATAAAAGCGAAGCTGCCTATGAACATCTAATGAGTGCAGCTTGTACTCTCCCTTATTCTGATATTTAGGGAAGAAAACCGGTAAATTTATGGATTGATTTATGTTGGTTTCTGATGCTATCTTGGGAAGAAAGGAGGGATTGATCCTGAGGTACACTCTATCTGGGTGAAAGATCAGGTAAGGAGGCTTCACAGAGAGAGCTTGAAGCTCCGACACTCTTTTTGCTGAAGTGATGGCTACAAGGAATGCTGTTTTCCATGACAGGAATTTGAGATCTACTGAAGCAGTGGGTTCAAAGGGTGGAGCAGTCAAGGCTTGAAGAACTAATGTAAGATCCCAGGGGGGCACGGCTTCCTTTATAGGGGGACTAAGTAAAAAGGTGCCCTTGAGAAAGGTTTTACACAACTTGGCCGACATCAAAGGCCCTGTATCATGTCCCACATGGTAATGTGATATGGCTGCCAATTGCACTTTGACAGTTGAACAACTAGCGCCTTCCTGAAAGAGTCCAGTTAGGAAGTCTAATATGGATGGAAGAGGAGCCGTAAAGGGATCTAGATCATGATGCTCCGTCCAGATGGAAAAGCGTTTCCATTTACTGTGGTACACTTTCATGGTGGAGGGCTTATGCTCTGCCACGAGGATGGCTTTGACTGGTGAAGAGATACCGGGAGTCCTAACTAGGAGTGGAACTGGAGCAACCAAGCTGTCAGTTTCAGATTGTCCAGGTTTGGAGTTGGTAAGTTCGACGGATGGGAGATGAGATCCGGAATGGGATCTAGAATCCAAGGGTGATTCACAAGGTAAGACCACAGGTAAGGGAACCAAATTTGCTGAGGCCAGAATGGGGCAATGAGGATCATCTTGCTCCCCAACCGTGAGGCTTTCTGTAAGAGTTGTATCATTAGTGGTAGAGGAGGATAGGCATAGAGTAGACCGGGTGGCCAAGCATGCACCAGAGCGTCTCGTGGAGTTTCCCCTGGAGGGGGGATTAGAGCGAAGAAATTGCCGCATTTGGTGTTTGATGGAGATGCAAAAAGATCGCAGCAGGGTTGCCCCCATGTTGTGAATATCTGCTTTGCTACTAGTGGATTGAGAGACCACTTGTATGGGGTAAGAAGGGTGCAACTGAGCTTGTCCGCTAGGATGTTGGTCCTCCCCGGAATGTGCATTGCAATCAGAAAGCGGTTGGAGGAGATCGCCCATTCCCACACTCTCATGGCTTCGCGGCATAGAGGGTAAGATCTGGTTCCCCCCTGTTTGTTGATGTACCAGACCACCGACATGTTGTCCAACTGAATTGCAATCGTTCCTGTGGGGAGGAGGCCCTGAAGTGCTTGCAACGCCAACAGCACCGCTCTCATCTCCAGAACGTTGATATGCAGGGAGGTCTCTGTATCGTTCCACGTGCCTTGGACTGTCCTGCCTGAATAATGCCCCCCCCCCACCCGAGGCAGGAAGCGTCCGTGGTCACCGTGGCGAGAGGGGGAGAGGTGCAGAAGGGACGGCCCATATGGAAGTTCGAGGCTTGGAGCCACCATAGTAGCGCCCTCCTGCAAGCCTTGCTGATAGCAATGGGATGGTGGAGAGGAAGGGATAGAAAGGACCATTGCACTAGAAGAGTCCATTGCAGTACCCTCATGTTCAAATGGGCGCATGGAAGGAGCGTAATCGCTGCCGCCATGGAGCCTAGTGCCCTCAGGACCAATTCCGCTGGTGAAGCCTCTGATTGGAGGATAGCCTGCACATGAAGTTGTAAGTTCCGGATTCTCTCGGAAGTTAGGAAGGCTCGCAACTCTCTGGTGTCTATTCTGGCACCTATGAATTCTATGACTTGCGTTGGAGCCAGTAGAGATTTGCCGACATTGATAGTAATGCCTAACTGTGGGGCTAGATGGAGAAAGAAGTCTCTGGCTGAGCAAAGTAGATGCCTTGTTGGTGCGGTCAGGAGCCAGTCGTCCAGGTACGGAAAGACCTGTATTCCCTGGAGTCTCAGGTGGGCCGCAATCACTGCTAATACCTTGGTGAACACCCTGGGGGCTGTGGTGAGGCCAAAGGGAAGGACCCTGAACTGGTAGTGACTGGCCCCCAGCCGGAAGCGAAGGAACCTCCTGGATCGTTTGTCCATTAAAATGTGGTAGTACGCATCCTTGAGGTCTATAGAGCACATCCAATCGTTCTCCCTCAAAAGGGGGAAAATAGATTGAAGAGTGACCATCCGGAAGTTTTTCTTGGTTACTGACAGGTTCAAGCGGGAAAGGTCTAGGATCAGTCTAAAGTCCCCCATCTTTTTTGGCACCAAAAAGAACCTGGAGTAGAACCCTAATCCGAGCTGGTCTTGGGGGACGGGCTGGATGGCTATTTTTCTTAGCAGCTGCTGAATTTCTGCAGCTGCGGCCTCCCTCTGATTGGGTGGTACATCGGGGAGGTTCTTGGATTTGGGGACATGGAGTAGTGGTATTTTGTACCCTCTGGATATAATGCGAAGCACCCAGCAGTCTGTTGTGATGGACTCCCATGCCACTAGGTGTTCCGAGAAGCGCCCCCCGACTGCCTCCAGAGTGGAGCAGCTGGGCAACCCCTCAGGGCTGCTGAGCGTGCCACTCAGAGAAAGGTTCTCTGGACCCAAAGTTTCTCGGAGCCCCTCTGCCCCTGGGGCGGCGTCCTCCCTGTCCACCTCTGCCACGGTGGGACTGGTTGTCTGGAGCTGGTTGAGAATGCTGTGATTTTCGGAACCACATCTTCTTCTGACCCTTTTGGTTCCTCGAAAAGGACTGCTGGGGAGCAGAGAAGCGGACTCTGACGGCAGACAACGTCTTCCCGTCCTTCTCGCTCTGGACAAGTGTCTCGTGAACTGTTTTGCCAAACAGGGCAGAACCATCGAAAGGGGCATTCATGAAGGATGCTTTAAAGGGCTCCGCAAAATCGCAATGACGGAGCCAGGCCTGACGTCTCATGACTAGGCCTGCTCTGCTAGCCATAGCGGCTCCCTCTGTGGCGTGGGACAATAGCCGCATAGAGGTGTTTGAAATTGATCTCAGAGTGGCCATTCGGGTGGAGTACAATTGTTTGTCATCCTCCGACATGGACTCGGGGGGGATGCAGCGTATTCTTTGATAAGATCCCGCTGCATCCTGATGACATGTGCCATATAGTTCAGAGACCTTACCGAGAAGGTCACTGAACTAAAGACTCGCTTCCCTAAGCGGTCCATCAAATGGGACTCTTTGCACGGTGGATGGACTGAGGGGCTCTCCTGAGCCAATTCCCTCTTCGTGGCTGCCGCCGTCAACATGGCATCTACGGGGGACCCCTTACTCCAATGTGATCGGTCTGAGGGGGGGGGCTAAGAATTCTATCTGGGCATTTCGGTATTGGCTCCACGGTGTCTCGATCCTTCCACGCCCTGGTGGTAATGAGGTCTACCAGGGGGTCGGCCGGAGGGGACACCCAAGAGGTAGACGGGCCTGCCTCGAATGCCTCCAGAAACACGGACTTGTCTGAGGAAGACTTGGGGGCAGATCACCCACCTCTTTTCCTCAGCGTCTCCATGATGTCTCCAAAGGAGACATCCTCAGGGGGCGATCTTGGGGAGCCTTCCCCTTCCTCCAAGTCCGTGTCCTCGGTTAAGGACTCAGGGGAGTCCACGTGCCTCCTTTTGCACTTATGCTTACGGGGAACTTCCTCGGGGGGACTGTCCGAGGAGGCCTCACCAGCAACATCTTGTTCCAATGGAACCATCTGTGACATCGAAGCAGGCTGTCCCTTTGGCCGGGTGATGGAAGCCTGGCCCAGCAGAGAGGGAGTGCAGGGAGGAGCCGATGCAAGGACCGGGGGTCCGGATGCTCTCAACAGAGCCCTCTCCACAACATCGAAGGCCGAGGGAGAGCCACTCTCTAATGGATCCGAAAGTCGTCTCCCACTCGGATCCGATGAAGGAATCGGAGCCGGCGCCGAGACTGTCGGATCCGAGGGACCAGTGGGCTCCGACCTGGATGGAGCCGAAGACACACTGAATCCCCTGGATCCGAAGCTCGGACCACGGCTCCGAGAGGTTGGATCCGACAGGCTCGAGGGCAGCGTCGGATCCGAAGTACCAAGTACTGTCGGTGCCGACCCACCCCCGTCTCCAACGTTGCTCGGCTCTGAACGCTCCGAACCCGGATAGCGGGTCAGAGAAGGAGCAATAGGGTGGAAAAAAGGTGTCGAGCTCCCCCCCTGGGGGGGGGAGGCAAGAGCACTCCCATCTGCAGCTGGGCCTGGATGAATCTTCGCATCATCCGGTCCAAGTCTGCATCGGATAAACTAAAAGTAGATCTCGAAGATGCCACCGAGGCAAGCCTGGAATACCGCCTTGATGACCTCGACGGAGATCGGGTCTCCTCCTCCTCGGGCCCCGGGGAGAAACAAGGGGATCGGAGCCAAGGAGGAGGAGACCTAGAAGCAGTGGAGGGAGAAGCCTGCTTAGCTGGTGGGGCTGAAACGGAGGTCTCGGCCCGCCGCTTGTGGTGCTTCTCCCTCCATTTCTCCCTCCTGGCCTCCCAGTCCTCCGACACTTTAGCGGGAGTTTGAGTCCCGGACGGAGGCAGGGGGGCAGGAGTGGCAGCGACCACAGGCTGTGGTGGAGCCACGGGAGCAGCAGAGGTACCGGAGGCCGAAGCCGAGTCCGGGGGTAAAAGTCCCACAAGGACCAGCTTCGACCTCCGCTCTTTCAGTGCCCTGGGGTTGAACGCTGCACAGATGGTACAGCCTGAGGTAAGGTGTTCAACCCCAAGGCACCGAACGCACCGAGTGTGGCCATCAGCCAGGGAGAGCTTATGGCCACACTCGGTACATTTGGAAAATATGGCTTTTGGGGCCTCAGCCATTTTTTTAAAGAAAAAAACAACTACACACACACACAGGCCCCAAAAAGAAACACAACACACACGCACACACTAACGACCAGCGAAGGGAGGGGGAACTAATTAAAGAAAAAATAATAAGGGAGCCTAACACTTACACACTTTTTCTTATTTAATTTAACTAAAAAAGAAAAATTCTGACAGGAAAAGTACAGATAAATGCAGTAAAATTCCACTTAGCTGACGAGCTCAAGAGGATCCATCCATCCACAAGCGCGGCAAACTAGATCTGAGGTCATGGAGGGTTAGCAAGGGATTATGGGTGAAGGGAGGAGCTAGGAGCTCGGATCCATTAGCTTGAAACAAGTTGCCGGCTCGGATCCGATATCGGATCCGTAACCCACAGGTTGCTGACAAATGAACATCCTACTTCAGATCTATACTTTGTCTTTCACAGGAAAATTTACCCATGATGATATATTTAGTCCCACGAATTAATACACGTGTACCTGTCTTAATGTACTGACAATAATGACATTGTCCACATTTGTACATACCCCAAGATTGGCTATAAGTGATTCTGGTGCTTCTAATAGTGCCTTAGTGCCTTTAAATTAAGTCCTCTTTTATAGGTCAACAAGGGCCTCATCCCTAATGCATTCATGATTGAACAGTCTTCTAAGATAAAACAGAATGTCCTTTCAAACAGTGTATATATGATCTTTTGTTAATTTATATATGATTATTTTAGTAAAAACATACTTCTGCATTATGAATTAGAATTTTAAGTGAGATCTTAGTACGCTCCTTTAAGCAACGATGATTTTTCTTGTAATTAAGTAATTTATGCAATTAATTAATTGGTAAGAAAATGATGCTTTTAACCCTTTGCATTTTGGGAAATAATGTCTGAAGGAGTACATTACATTTGGCGTACGAAAGTGCTAACATTAAATTTTGTGTGTGTGGTTCACTATTTTACCTCAATTTTTATATTTCACCAGTTTGTTTTTGAATTTGAATTAAATTTGAAAAACACAATTTAACTGCCAAAGCTCAAGAGATGGAATGAAAAAGTCTGTTCTGTGAAGTGGCATACGAGATCTGAGGTAATCTCTGTGAGGAGCATTATGGGCATAGCCGGCCTTAGGCATAGGCCAACTAGGCGGTCGCCTAGGGCGCCACTGTAGCAGAGGCACTTTTTCAGTATTTATTTGGTGTAGGTAGACTAGAATGGGGACACCAGTTGGTATGGTGGGGGCGCCATGGAGCCCTTTTGCCTAGGGCATCAGTTGACCTAAGGCCGCTCCTGATTATGGGTAGAGCCCAGCTTGAGAGTTTGGAGAGCACAAGCTGAAAGATACGGCCAAGTAGATTCCGAGGTTTGGAACCAAACCCACTGTCAAGGATTAGGTGAAGATTAACAACATCAGATCATTCACTAGTGAGTACCTTAAATTGGCTAGTCTTTTCAACTCCACTTTCCTCATACAGATTTAAAATTTACAACAAAAATTGAAAAACATTTTGAATGTAAGTGCTATGCATTTTGAATATCATGCAGCTACATATACATAGGTTCATAGGTGTGTACTAGGCTAATGTCCCTGGAGCCTTTACAAGCCTAGCCCATAGGATTACCCTGGCATTGTGCCACCTGACCTTAGTTCCTAATGCCTTTGTTGAGTAGAGCCACTGGAGTGATCCCTGGGGTGAATTTTCTATTTCCCATCAAGTCATCAAGATTCCTCTTGAAGAGCGCCAGTGAGGTGCTCTGCTTGACATGCAAGGGAAGTCTATTCCATAGCATGGGCAGTCTCTGGGTTATGAACCTGTCCCTCCAGCATGTTCTGTTGATTGTGGTAATAAGGTTGAGGTCTCCAGGGCATGTGGTGCGGAGGGTTTGTGATTTCTTTAGATGTAGCATTTCTAACAGAGCTGAATCAGACATGGCTTTGTAAGTCAAGCAGAGATTGCCTCTACGTATGTGATATGAGACCAAGAATAGTTGGAGTTTTTTGAGTCTGTCCATATAGGACAAATGTTTAAGGCCTAGAATCCTCTTTGTGAGGTACTTTTGTGGCCTCTCCAGTTGTTGCAGGTGGCTAGTGAGGTACATGCCAAATGGGGCATTGTACTCGATGACTGGCCTAATGAAGGAAGAGCAGAAGGAGACAATGACCTCTTTCTTCCTGGATGCAAAACCCTTGGTAATGAGATGTGCCACATAGAAGAACTTTCTGACCACAGTGGCAATGTGGTGGTCAAAAGGGAGGTTGCTGTCAACCTGTGTTCCTAGATCTCTTATAATGCCTTCTGTGTTCAAGGGACTATCATTGATGTGGTAATTCAAGGGAACTGTTTTTTTTTTTCCCAAGGGGGTGACGACACATTTCTGGGGATTGAGCTTAAGGCCATGGTTCTGGCACCAGTCGTTGGTCTCATTGAGGCATTTCTGTAGGATGTCAACATCACTTGGGGAGTTAATAATAGCTCCCAACTTGCAATCGTCTGCAAACTTTGTCAGCCAGAGTCCCTTCATGTTGGCCTGGACTTCAGAGAAGTAGATATCAAACAGGAGAGGACCCAGGACTGAACCCTGTGGGACTCCACTCATGACTGGTCAGCAGTCTGACTTGGAGTCAGCTACTTTCACACTGTGGGTTCTATCTGTGAGCCAGTTTGCAACCTACCTAGTGATATAGGGGTTGATGCCTAGCTTAGTGAGTTTTTCTATGATTCCTGAGTGGGGAATGATATCAAAGGCCTTGGCTAGATCAAGGTAGGCTGTATGAACCACCTTGCCTTCATCCACAGCTCTGGTGACTGACTCAAAGAAGTCGACCAAGTTGAGCAGGCATGATCTACCCTTCACAAAACCAAACTGTGTAGGATCCAGAATTTGGAGATTCCCTATATCCTTGTCTATTAGGTCCATGATGATGCATTCCATAGCTTTGCATATCAGACTCATCAGGCTAATGGGGCAATAGTTCCCGGGGTCTGTAGTCGCTCCTCCTTTGTGGAGAAGGATAACTGTAGCAGAGTGCCATTCGGTAGGGACAAAGCCTGAGGTGTGGTTGTGATTGAACTGGGCATGCAAGTGAGATGTTAGTTCACTCTGTAGTTCATGCAGAACACAGCCAGGGATATTGTCAGGTCCCATAGAAGCTGTATTCTTGGCCTTGGACAGTGCTGTTTTAACATGTGCAGCAATAATAATGGGTGCCTGGCAATCTACTGGTATTGGGATTGGTCTTTTGGGGGGGGGGGGGAGAGTGGCACTGAATCTGTCGGCCAGTATATTGGCAATATCTGTTGGCTCAGTATAGGAGGTACCATTGTGCAGTAGCTCAGAGCAAATCTGGGTATTGCCCTGGACATTCTTTACATAACTATAGAAGGCCTTATGGTTGTCTTTACTATCTGCTGCAATTCTGTTTTCATAGCTAGCTTTAGAGGATTTGATGAGGGATCTCAACCTTTTGTTGAGGCTGATAAGGGAGTTTTTCCAGTCTTGGGACTTCACCTTATTCTGCATCAGTTTCCTCCTTCTGTTGTAGAGTTTGTTTATGGCAGGGGACCACCAGATTGGCTTCCTTTTTTTTGAGGAGAGGGTCTTGGTTCTATTGGGTATGGTGCGATCCATGCATTTGTGTACGTGTTCGTACAGTGCATTGGTGTATGATTTGGCAGTCATGCAACTATTCTCCATTTGCATAGGTGCCGTGAAGTTAGCCACCTCTGTTTTTAGGAGCCCAAAGTTAGCTTTGGAAAAGTTTTTTATGGTGGTTACCTTTGTGGGCTGATGGGAGGGATGTGGATTTCCAAGGTGATTAGTTTGTGGTCGGATCTAACCAGGGAGGAGTTGACTATTGGTGTAGAGCAATGGTCGCCCATGTTAGTAATGACCAGGTCAAGGATGTTGCTACCTCTAGTGGGGGTAAGAATGAGCTGCTCCAGGGCATTGAAATTAATGAATTCCAGAAAGTGCTGGGCAAGTGTATTGGTACATGAGTAGTTTTCCCAGTTAATGGAGGAGTAGTTGAAGTCACCCAGTATGAGAGTGTTAGGTTGGACCCTAATATTCTCCAGGGTGCTTAGGAACGTGGAGTGTGAGTCTTGGGACATGGTTGGGGACCTATAGCAGGCTATGACCTGAATCGCTGTCTTACCCAATATTAACTGCACCTGAAGTATCTCAAATGCGTTATGTTGGGCTACCAGTCTGGAGGTGTGCACATATTTGAAACACAGAAATTAATCTCCAGTTTTTGATTATCCCCCCTACAACATCTTAATGTTCAACAAAGGGGGATGTTTTATAAACATCAACAAATGTTCAGTTGAAAATCATAATGTTATAACATTATTGGCACTGATATTTGCTCAGTATATTAAAAAATTCAAGTGAGAGTCAATTTACAAAACAGTCCCTGTCAGCAATACATATACAGCTTTGATGTTTATTTTAACAACCATCAGCAGTGGTACTTCCCTTAAAATAATACAGTTTTCCATGGTCTTAAATATCTAGTAAAACAACATTTTCATTGCTGTGAAATGCACCTTGGACCCTGGCATTATGACTACTCTGTAACAAGTTGAATAGATACCAAGTACAGTAAAGCAGTTTCAGACTACATTAAATTCAAAAATACTTATTTATAACCACTTCAATACCTGTTTCCGATGCATATATTTGCAATCTGCCTGTTGCATTTATCTCCATCCTTAGGAGTTCCTGTGTCCTTTTCTTTAAACCTTCTGCTGTACAGATGTGCTGAGAGTACAATGATAGTATTCTATGCACTTTCCCCTTGTTCTACAACAAGTAGTGGACAAGTAAGTGTCCTCTCTGTCTTACTAGACAGGCCAGCATTACTTTTATTCCATACCCCCTAAGCACACAACCTGTGGTGAGAGACCTGCGCACTCAGGTTGATAACAACTTCACATTCGACCATCATGTAGCGGCAGTGGTCAGAAAAGCCTTTTACTTGGTTCATCTCATAGGTAAAGGGACTGCAGCCAGAAAAAAGGAAGTTATTACCTCTCTATACTCCTCCCACATTAGACCAATAATTGAGTATAATGCCCCGTTTGGGATGTAACTCTCCAAACATCTGCACCAACTGGAAAGGCCACTGAAATGCCTCACAAAGAGAATCCATGGCCTCCAACACCTGCCCTCTGCAGACAGGCTCAAATCACTATTAGTCTATTTGGTATCATACAGATTGATCAGGGGTGATCTGTGTCTCACCTACAAGGCAATCTTGGACCCTGCCCTACTGGAGATGCTCCATATCTTTAAGTCTAACTCCTCAAGCACTACCTCCTCAAAAGGCCTGAATCTAATATGCAACATCAACAAAACCTGCTGGAGAGACAGATTTGTCTCCCAGAGGCTGCCCAGTCTTTGGAATAGACTTCCCACACATGTCAAACAGAGCACCTCGCTGACCCCCTTCAAGCTCAACCTTGATGAGTGGATGGGAAACCACAAATATGTCCCACGGGTACCACCTGTGTCCCTCATTGGCAGGGGCAACAGGTGCTGACTGAGGTTTCTTTTTGGGGATAAACTCTTGGCTAGGCTTGTAAGGGCCCCAGGGCCATTAGCCTAGTAACTACCTATGATTCTATAAATAAAATAAAATGCATAAAACTAGTTAAGCACAAAAATTAAACCAGAATATGCTCATTTTTATCTTATCACATCAGAACGTACGGATCAAGGACAGCAGCATCTATAAGATAGATATGAGCATGGGTAAACTATATAGCCTAACAAGTAATAAATGTTGAGCACATCAATCTGCATTACACCAGAGTGAAATAAATAGTGTCAGCACTGATAACTGGATAGTGCTATATAAAGTACCAAATATTTTGAGACATTCTTTTAGAAATGCCACCTGCTCTCAGCTCTTTGGATCAGTTAAAAATCTTAACACTGAATGTATGACAGACCCTTTCAATGTGGAGCTGAAAGGAATAATAGATTTTTTTAAGCCTCATAATGGAGAACATTGTAGATTAATGCAGTACAAAATTTTACATACTGCAGGATAATAGATTTCCACAAGTCAAAAAATGTTCCAGCTCTTTTTGTCCCAGTAAGCTATTTTGTACATTCATACATAGAAATGAGTAAGCAACACATCCTCTGCACAAAGGTGGGCCATCTACAGATCCTGGAAACTACAGACCCATAAGTCTCACTAGTCTTATATGTAAAGCCATGGAAAGAATGATGGGAATGATCAACAGTGATATAGCAAACCTCCAGACACTGGACCCAACCCAATTTGGTTTCGTCAAGGGCAGATCATACCTACTCAACCTGGTGGACTTCTTTGAGAAGGCTACCAAAGCAATGGATGAGGGCAAAATCATTCACACTGCCTACCTTGATCTGGCCAATACATTTGACACAATACCCCATTTGGGTATTGTTGACAAACTCAGGAGGTTAGGTACAAACCCATATGTCACCTGGTGGATAGCCAACTAGCTCACAGACATGACTCAGGAAAACAGAATTGGAGAGTCCACCTCTACAAAGAGGCCAGTCACAAGTGGAGTCCCTCAGGGATCAGTCCTTGGACTGTTCCTTTTTGGCATTTATTTCTCAGAAGTCAAGGCCATTGTCAGTGGTCTCTGGCTGACTAAATTTGCAGATGATTACAAATTAGGAGCCGTCATCGAATCTCACACTTACACAAATGTTCTCCAGGAGAGGCTGTCACAGATAAACAACTGATGTCAGAGCCATGGACTAAAACTAAATGCCAAGAAATGGTAATAGTATCCTTTGGGAAGTCATCCATCCCTGGTAACTATCATATTGACAACACACCTCTTAGAGTTGACCCAGTAGTCAGGGGCTTAGGGACACACATAGATAGTAATCTAGCCTTTGACCATCACATGTCTACAGTGATGAGGAAATCATTCTATGTTGTTCAACTTATACACAAAGGTATGGCATCAAAGTCTAAGGACATTATTGTTCCACTGTATTCAGCATTCATCTGACCTATCACTGAGTACAATGCCCCCTTTGGTATGTACCTAACCAGGTATATCCAACAACTGGAATGTCTACAGAGGTTCCTCACTAAAAGAATACAGGGCATAAGCAAAATGTCCTATGCAGACTGCCTCAAGGCCCTATCCCTGTATTCTGTCTCCTACAGGCATTTGAGGGGAGATCTATGCCTAGCATACAGAACATTGTCAGACCCCACTCTGAAGAACCTTGTGCATATCCACAAAACAAACAGCACCAGAATTACTCCCTCTAAAGACGTAAACCTTGCATGTGATATAACTAGGACCTGCTGGAGAGATAGGTCTATATCCCAGATACTACCCCGTCTGTGGAACAGGCTCCCCATCCATGTGAAGTAGAGTTATTCTCTAAGCCAATTCAAGTGCCTGAAATAAATAAATCAGGTAATCAAAGAATGAATGAATGAATACATGAAATATGTTTTCCTTGAAAGTAAGGTTAACTTTTATTTCTAGGGGAGGGGATGCTTTATGCAATAGCTCTTGTTTTATGAGATTTTAGTGTATATTTGTATGTTCCTCCCTGTGGTTGCGTGGGTTTCCTCTGGGTGTTCCGGTTTCCTCCAACATCCCAAAGACATGCTGTAGGTGGACTGGACACTCTAAATTGGCCCTAGGTGTGAGTGTGTGTGTGTGCCTTCTGTGGAAGGTTAGGGGCCGGGCTGGCAACTCGACACTGTAAAACTCCACTGCCAATCATGAGCGGACAGGTGATCCGCTGTGGCGACCCCTAACCGGGAAAAAGCTGAAAGAAGAAGAAGAAGTGTATATTTGTATGTGTTCTGTTTGCAGATTTTTTTCCTTATTGTTCTTAACTGGGGCATATTGAGATTGCTAGAGTAGGGGTTGGATGTTTTGATTGCTTGGGGAGATGACTTCTGACATGTTTAGTTGGTGATAAATATTTGATGTTACTCATAACATACAGCTAAACAAGATTATTTACATCTTGAAAGTGACAAGTTTAACAGTTTGATAACATAGCATGTCATCATTTATTAATTCATTTATTTAACATTTTGTTAACTTGGCAAGTAAACTGGTGTGAAAACACTTTTCAGCCATGGCCCAGGCCACACATATGAAAAGAGTAAGTATGTAAAATACAGCAATAAAGTTTCTCTACAAAGACAGCTTATAACCATCATATTAAATTATATCAATATATCAGTATCATCATAAGCAAGATACAGTAATATTACTTAAATTACTACATTCAAGGTTGTCTATTATGTCCATTTTTAAATGAAAATCCTTATGCATTTGCTTTTTGATTTTACTCTGTTTATGTAATATGACCTGTAATGTCTATCTATCTATACATCATATATTTATATATTTATATGGTTGACAGACAAGTTGTCAAATGACAACTTGTTGAATGCGTAAAGAAGCCAGCACAGCTTAAAATCAGCTTCTCGAACATGATTTTGTGCAAGACTGCAGTACAGTGGGGGTACAGAATTTGCCTGAACTCCACTGCAATGTGACCTTGGAGTTGGTATATATAATTAGCAGGTGCTATGGGGACACACCTCCCACATTTGGGGGGAGTGTAAGGGGGCTTACCCCCTGCAGAAAAACTGAAAACAGCTAACTGTTGTTCAGGATCATGAAAAAATACATAACACACATGACTGTGTTAACAGTTTTCCTATTGACCAAGAACATGCAAAAATAAGCAGGTGTCAAGTTCATGTGAAACAAAAGAATGCTTTGTAATTACTAACCACAACTGAAAATGATGGAAGAGTGGACTGGATTCTTGTGAGGCGGTAACAGCATGGGCAATAAAGAAAATGTTATGGTTAGCAAAATTATACTGCATGAAGCCTTCTTTTTTCTTAGTCTGTACAGCTTTTTATTTTATTTTAGCACTGTTGACTGAATTGTGCAGCAGAGTTTAAGGTACATTTTCATGAAGACCAAGGGAGAAATGCTTCAGCAGTTAATAATTCAACTACAACATGCATTAATATATAAATAAGGATGCATACAGTATAAAAAATACACTTTTTGCACAATACTTCAAATGCCAATGACTGTTGTCACCATCACATTTTGACACTACTTTTTGTAATATTTACAGTACTGATATATGAACAGAAGAGACATAAGAATAGAAATGCATATAGTATGAATGCATATTTCAATAAACAAATTGACATAGTTGCAACATGGAAGAAAGGAATGCATATAGTGTAGAAGCACATGTTATAATAAATGGCATATTTACAGCATACATTTGTATTATGAATATTGTGTACATAGCTGCAAAAGACTGCAACTGGTTATAGCATCAGTATCTCTATGTACAAAGTCAATACTAACATTCCCAAATATGCATATATTTCCTGTACTAATTAAATGGACTATGCAAAATATTTATTTCTAAGTGTATTGACATTCTAAAAAACAAAAGTATTTCAGGAAATGATACTAGAGTTAGCTTGAAGTTTGCAGTTATGTGTAAATGCGTGTTTTATTTTAAAAGTAAAGGCAGGATGTTCAACATTTACATTGTGAAACTGCACAATAAATTAAAATGCTCACTTTCCTTGATGGTGCTGCATATAATTTCATACCCTATGAAAACAGTACAAAACTAAACATAGGCAAATCTTCTTGTGAAACCTTTTGTGCTGCGAATACTGCTATCCTTCTCCTTTTTCAGATGTCCTCCCCTTCATTCAGTACCCCGCATCAGTTTTAGAAAGAGCTGAAATGAAGGAAGCCTCGAGGGTCCATGAAGAAATTGCAGACTACTCAAGACATTTTGTTATGGAAACAAAGAAGATGAAAATACAACTCAGTGGGGGTGAAGGTTCTGTGAATGTAGTCCTTGTCTGCCCTTTTTTTTTCACTAGAAACCTGCAACTACTGCTTTGTTTCAGTCTGAACTGTCACCTTTAGGCCTTGATGGCTTTACTGCCCTTGCTCCTGAACCTTAGAAAAGTGGGGCCTATTTGCCCATTCACACTCTGATGCGGAGACTCATTAACAGGCTTATTAGCTGCTCCATTCACATTCAGAAGGGTATACAAAAAGTGTCCTAACCATTTTAAGAGGAAAGAACTGTGAAGAGATTATGCTTCCATTCAGAAACATAACAGCATCCCTGGGTCCATTGAGAAAGTTTGGAGCCTGAATATGATGACAGGATTCATTTTCTTATTCCAAACATGAATTCACCTTTCTCTAATTTGCAGCTTAAATTGCTTTGAGTCTAGTATTCTTAAGCTGTCTTTTTTAAATAGATTAATTTAAAGGAATGCAGGGTTTTTAGTAAATGGATCTCTTTTTCAACTGTGAGGAAAGTACATCTTAAGAGTAACTAATCAAAGTATAAATAAGTGTGCATGCTCATAATTTATTATTGAGAAGTATGCCTCCTTTACTTCCTTTACTCTTTAAAAATACATAAAGAATATATATTTCTCTATGAGAATACATTCATGCATTTAAATTCTGAATAAAATAAAAAATGCCCTAGAAAACAACAGTGTACTTCCAGCAGGAAAGACTGTATTTTTGTCTTAAAAACAAGCTTAGGAAGCATCACATCCATCAGCTATAGACCTAATCAGCCTGAACAATTCACATTAAAAAAAAAAAATATATATGTATATATATATATATATATATATATATATATATATATATATATATATATATATAGATAGATAGATATATATATCCATATATATACTGGTAGGTCGAAACAACAAGGTAACTGATGCATAAAATTAGGTATACCTAGATGAGGGTGGGGGAGGGGCAGTGCATTTTTTCCAGTTTCCAAAGCTATCCTTAGTAACAAGCCTAGCACTAACTACTCAAGGATGAAATGGGCACAAAAATTAATGATGCTGAGGCGTGTTATTTCACATAAAACAGGATGAACTCCAGTACATAAAAAAGAAATTGTATAACACACCTGTGCCAGAATACATTGTTTATCTTTTGTGGTTTCAAACCAGAGGAAAAAAAAAAAACAAAAAAGACAATAATGCTCTCTAATAAGACTATAAGATTTTGTGATGTGAGGTAGGGGCTTTAGGCAAGTCTGACCCTTTGTGGCTATTTAGATGATACTGAACAAAGTTTGTCAAACTGATCTTTTTGTGCAGCTCTAGCACCTTCTGTTTTAGTTAGGTACAAAAAAATTGCTGTAGTGTATAATACAGAGGATTATGACTGGGTCACTGATCATAGCCTGCTTATTATTTATTTGATGCACAGATGCCAAGAAAGTCACCTCAAGAGCAAAGCTGAATCTTGACATCTATGTCAAGAACACATAATTAAAGGTTATCAGCAGAGACCCAATCATAATTCTTTGTAGTGAATGAAGCTTAGGGGGGAAATGCACAGTTTTTCCAGCTTTCAACGCCATAAAGCACTTAGTGACCAGTGTCATAAAGATAGTGTAACACAGTCCCTTATGTTTACACTCACCTTGCTATGCCTCTCAAATGTACAGATTTTCACAGAATGTCTAAATTTTTGCTACATATATTTGGGGTTCCCTATTGAAATGTCTGCACTCGAAATACTGAGTGCCGAAGATCTAAAAAAAGACCAAAAATCTGGAGAACAGTGACTCTCAAAAATTGCTCTTCTCCGTAAAACTTCTTTTTGCAGAGGGGTAAGCCCCCTGCACCCTACACCCCCTGAACTTATATATACACCAACTTCAAGCTCACCATACCTTAGGAAAAAAGGGAATATTCTGAGAAATGGCATCTTGGACTTAGGATATGTAAGTCTGTTCTTTCGGCCACTCAGACTCTGCATTTTGGGGCTTGCTCTAGTAGATCCCAAACATTTCAAATGGTTACCTATGTTTGGTCTGTTCCTCATAAAATCTTTAGTTTTCTGACAAATCTCTAAGGATTGGCGTCACTAAATAATGACATACATTTGAGTTTCAGACTTCACATTCTTCACAAAATGCAGGTGAGCACACATCCTGTTATTCTAGATACTTTCTAAGTTTATAACAGGAAATCAGGTAGACGTTACCAGTACAGACACCAGGCAGAAACAAATCTATTTTTTTACTTTGCCATTGTCTTTGCTGGTTAGTACTGGCAGATTTGACTGAGTAGCATGAAACCTGACTCTAACAAGTTAAGCAGAGCTACTTAGCATTTGTTAAGATCGGGTCTTGTGCTATGGTAGCTCTTAACTGATTTGTATTTTTCCAAATATTAATGCTTAATCACCACACTCCATGCCATGCACTGCATTAATATTACCTATGCTAAAATGTAGAACAGGTCCATATTATAACATGTCTGTATAAACACACACACACACACACACACACACACACACACACACACACACACACACACACACACACACACACACAGTCAAAGTATTTTTATCACATAAGGAAGTTCTGATATATTTTCTAGTAAAACGACATATATATTATTCATTTTCATGGACGCAGCTTTTTAAAACATGATTGCCCTGCAAAAATCAGGACACATGGTAACCCTGGCCACAGTACCAGAGATAAAATTATATACCTAGTCATGCAATGAGAATGCACCCACTGAAAAATCTATAGCTTTAATGTCTTCCAAATAATATAAACATCACTGTATCAAACCAAAAGAAAATGGAAGTAGATTTGCAGAGCTAATTCTTCTAATTTTGGGATTGTACCTTCATAAACTGGAATTATGTCACTTACATGAGCTGTAGATCAAACATACATTTAAAGTGCTAACTGCTGTATGTATTTATGTATATCACAATTATGTCATTAGCATTTTAGCTCTGCTATTATTTCTGTTGTTCAGCTTTCTAAATTTTCTGTAACTAAGTCCTTGCATCTTCAAATAGGGTCAAAACTAGTTATTTCAGTGTTGTCTCAATGGGTAGGCTACTCACATTTGGTGCTGGAAGACCAGAAGGCTATGAGTTCTATTCCCCTGCAGGTGATTAGATGAAATTAAAATAAAACGCCGATGCAACTGTGCAGCATTAGGGGGTACTGCATTCTTGAGTAAGCAGCCATCCCTTGGATGAGATGTCAAATTTAGGTCCCATTTGATTGAGTTTATTGTAGTTCAGGTGGATGTAAAAGATCCCAGAGCCCTATCAAAAAGACTAGGGGAAGCTCCCTGATACACTGTCTAAATTTTCCTTAGTAGTATAAACACACTGGTTCTCTCCTGAAAAGTGGCTACTTGCCTAGTGCAACTAACCTGGTCAACAAATGAAAAACAAAATAAATAGTTATAAAAAACAAAGAATGTGTAAAGAATTGGTATGAATATACATGATTCACAATTATACCTGCATGCATCTTTTATACTATAGCTGTGTTCAGATTTTGTGCTGAATTCTGCCACAGAATTCTGATACAGGTTGTTTCTTACCTTCACGGGAAATGAAAACCTGATCTGAAGATCTGAAATATTTAGCTCTGTCAAGATAGTATCTGAGTAGTCTCTGGACATCCAAGGTATGGAGTATCCTCTCTATCTCATTTTTTTTTTTTTTTTGGTTCAGGAAAGGAAAGGGAACTGGACAATTTGACTTAAAGTAAACTCAAATATTAACTTTAGGCATAAAGAAGGATTGTTTCTCAAGGAAACCCTGTCCCTATGGAAAATAAGATAGTGTTGACTCACCATAAGAGCTTCCAACTCAGATGCCCTTCCTGCAGAGGTCAGAGCAATCAGTAAAACTGCTTCCCATGTTAAGAACCTGAAGTCAGCCAAATTAGCTGGTTCAAATGCAGCAAGTGTTAGCTTCTCTGACACAAAATTAAGATCCCAAGAAGGACCCACTAGCTTTCTTGGAGGCCTCTTATGGAAAACCTCTTTCAAGAACATTTTGACATGAGACTGCACTGAAAGTGGAGGATCTATGGGCAGACATGCTGAAATTGCTGATAAATGAGCCTTGATAGAGGAATAAGAAAATATTGTAAAACTAAAAAACAACTAGCCCTAAATGGGTGCTGATAAAAAAATTCATCTGCTTTTATTGTATTTGTGTTTCCTCCTACTTTATTTTGCTTTTGCCTCTTCTTAAAAGTACCCAATTTTATTTATTCTGCTGCACTTATTGCTGTTTGGTAGTAGCCTGATTAAATTGTAACTGTTATTCTAAGTCTTTTGGTTTAAGCACTTGGGCTTCATACCGGTTGTTTTACATTAAGAAGGTTTGTGGTCTGCACTGTTGTAGCAGGACAGGTAGCTTACATCCTTCTAAGCTGGGAGTTGCTGATTGAAAGCTCAGTGTCTGCTATTCTAAAAGTGTATTAGTTCTGGTTTAAGCACTTGGGCTTCAAGCCACTTATTCTACATTAAGAAGGTTTGTGGTCTTCACTCTTGCGGGAGGAGAGGCTGGATTCTGCCCTTCTGAGCTGGGAATTTCTGGTCACAGGATTATTGCGCCTGTTTATTCGAACTATTTCTTTCTGAAATTGGTGCGCCTTGTTGCTGTAGCATAGGACCAGATTCAGGCCTGCTGAATCTAGCTTTATTTGTATAACTTGAGCACAGATCCAGGCCATCTTTTTTGGAGAAGGTTCCCCTGCACCCTAGTAGTGGGAGCGTGCAGTTAGAACTTGTCTGATTGACAACTGCTGGAACAGGGCTGAGTTTTGAGTTTTTGTTTTGGTTAATTGGGAAACTTGTTTAAATCAGATTGTTTGTTTTCTATTGCTTTACATATATACATATATATATATATATATATATATATATATATATATATATAAATTGCACTTTAGTCATCTGCTTTTACTGTATTTGTGTTTCTTCCTACTTTATTACTAGGGGCATTGACTACAACTCTGAACTGAGATATATAACAATAAGCATCTTTTCATGTGCATTTAAAGTGTTTTTTTGATTGTATCTGCTTTATTTTCTGAAAAAAAATATATATATACTTGTTTCCCGCCTTTCTAAGCTAGTATAGTCGAGTTTTCAGGTTAGTGCTGAATTCAGCGCTGTGTTACAAATCTCTGTTTTTGCCCATACCTCACTTGGATAGAAGGAAGTTTCTCTGTTCACCTGTGAGAGAGGGGAGCTTTGAGCAGCCTATCTGTCCCTGGAGGAATGATTTCAGCCCAGAAAGTAGTAGTTTATTGGCCATTTTGGGCTAATTTCTATCTCTTTCATTTCCCTGCTATAAAAACCGCATTTGCCCGGTTTTGCACGCCGGGCAGCACCAGTTAGCTAGGGTATAACTATTCTCGGCTCCACAAAGTCTCCTCTTCAATTTTTCCCTTGAAACTAGACAATCTTTCAACTTAAGCACTCAAGCCATTCATTTCTCAGCCCGGCACTTGCTCAAAACTCATAGCAAGCACTTATAAACCCTAGCATTACAGAAAGACAAGGCTCTCTATTCCACCTTACCAGCCATTCAGTAAAACAGTTTACTGTACCTATCCAGGCATGTCCAAAGGGCAGTTTCAGGTGTACTCTCCAGTCCAACTGGTGAATCTGGGCATTTTGAGGCAATGTTACAACTGCCTCATGTACACAGACAACCCTCTCCTTCTACCACCAAACACTAATACATGCGAGAGATGCAATTATACAGCCAAACTGCAGGCTAAGCTCTCTCAACCCAAGACTGGATCAGACAGTCAAGAGGAGAAGGAAAATACTGGCATCACACCACCAGTCTCACATAGACCCATTAAGCCAGCACCGGCAAAAAACACACGTAAATGCACAAAAACATACTCGGAGGCTCTAAATAAAAATCTGCAAAAGCAACAGAGCCCTCCCAAGCAGACATCCAAGCAACCTCTACCCCCAAAACAAACCATGAAACACATACTTCACAAAACCAGTGTGCCACACAATCACAGCCCTCAAGGCAAAACAGCATACCCAACATACTAGTAATAGGTGACTCTATAGTCAGGCACACTGATGTCCCACTCACTAGGCTGAATAAGGAGAAGGTTACTGTTAGCTGCCTGTCGGTTGCCAAGATCCGCCACATAACACAAGCACTCAGGTCACTCCAGAACAAGTACAAATATGACTCTGTCATTGTCCATGTTGGTGTGAATGACCTGATCCGTACCTCCCTGGACTACATGAAAAGATACATGGAAGAGCTCTCTGATCACGTAGCCCAGGCCGGTATGACCCTGACCCTGAGTAGCATCCTGCCCTCACCAAGAATGATACCGCGGTATAAAGAAAAAATTATCAATTTCAACAAATGGCTAAGTTTCTGGTGTCATTCAAAGGGGATCCAGTGTCTGTCTGCCTGGGATGACATGCTCGACAAGCCACGCTGCTTTGCTAGAGATGGCTTGCACCTATCACCCTTAGGCTTTTGAATACTGGCCAAGGCTCTTGCCACCCCCATAGTGCTTTTTTTAGGAAAGGCTCAAAAGACAAACCCACCACCATAAATAGCACAAGTAACAAAAATCTGAGGGTAATACTACTCAATGCCAGAAGTCTAAACCTCAAAATGCATGCACTCGAGGCACTCCTCAGTATGGAGAAAATCGATATATGTGCAGTAACAGAAACCTGGTTTAAGGCTCCAGAGAGCACCCTAGCCTTACCAAGCTACAACTAATACCATACATTTCGGCCACAGAACCCAGACCGAAATACAAAAGGCAGGGGAGTATCCATATTCATCAAGGATACCCACACCTCCAGGCTAGTGGCACAGCATGATGCTTCTGAGATTATCCACGTGCAACTAACAACGGGCAACACTGCAATTCAAATTGTAGCTTGCTACAGATCACCCACCATGTCCCAGGACCCCCATTCCACATTTCTGGAAACACTGGGTAACATAAAGGTCCTACCAAGCACCCTAATATTGGGTGATTTCAACTACCCAAACATTAACTGGGAGAGCTACTCAAGTACTAACTCCCTTGCCCAACATTTCCTAGAATTTATAAACTCAAACACCCTGGAACAACTGGTCAACACTCCCACCAGAGGTGACAACATATTGGACCTGGTCATCACCAACATGGGTGACCGGTGTTCCACACCAGAGGTGAACCCCTCGCTGGTTAGATCTGCCCATAAACAAATCACTTTGAATATCCACATTCCACCCCCACCCCGGACAAGGAAACCACCATGAAAAACTTTTCAAAAGCAAACTTCATGTTACTTAAGATGGAGGTGGAAAGTTTCAAAGCCCCCATGCTAAAGGATAATGCTGTCCAAGCTGCAAAATCCTTTACTAATGCATTCTATGGGCACCTACAAGAATGCATGGCTCATGCTATCCCAAGCAAAACCAAACTCACTCCTCCAAGAAAAGGAAACCAGTCTGGTGGACCCCTGCCATAAACAAGCTATACAATGGAAGGAGGAAACTAGTACAGAAAAGAGTAAAATCCGAAGAAGGGAAGACATCCCTGATCAGTATCAGCAAGAAACTACGATCCCTCATAAAATCGTCCAAGGCGAACTTTGAAAGAAAACTTGCCAAGGACTCCAAAGATAACCACAAGGCATTCTTTAGCTATGTCAAGAATCTAAGTGGCAATGCTCAGATCTGCTCAGAGTTAATGCAGAATGGCACAAAATACACTGAACCAACTGATATTGCCAACATCCTGGCAGACAGGTTCAGTGCAAACTTCACCCCCCTCTCACCTCCAAAAGGACCCATAACCATACCAGAAGAATGTAGAGCCCCTGAAATCACAGTCACTCAGGTTAAAATAGCCCTCTCCAAAGCCAAAAACACAGCATCAATGGGACCAGATAGGGTCCCAGGCTGTGTCCTACATGAACTCAAAGATGAACTAACCCCTCACCTAAACACACTGTTCAAACTCAGCCTCTCCACAGGCTATGTACCCATAGAGTGGTGCACAGCAACAGTTATTTTGCTCCACAAAGGTGGAGCCACAACAGACCCCAGGAACAATCGCCCTGTAAGCCTGTCTAGCTTGGTCTGCAAGGCTATGGAGCGCATCATCATGGAACTCATTAACAGAGACATTGGGAACCTCCAAACACTGGACCCTACCCAGTTCGGCTTTGTTAAGGGTAGATCATACCTCCTAAACCTGGAGGACTTCTTTGAGACAGTTACCAAGGCTATAGATGAGGGAAAGGTGGTACACACAGCCTACATAGACCTCACAAAGGCCTTCGACACCATTCCCCATTCTGGTATTATAGACAAGCTCACTAGCCTGAACATAAACCCTTATGTCACAGGATGGGTTTCCAGTTGGCTCATGGACAGAACTCACATGGTGAGAGTTGCGGGAGCTAGGTCTGACTCTAAACAGGTTACAAGTGGCATTCCCCAGGGCTCAGTCCTAGGACCCCTCCTGTTCGGCATGTACTTCTCAGAGGTACAGACAAGCACAGGAGGACTATGGCTGACCAAGTTCACAGATGACTGCAAACTAGGGGTTATAATAGACTCACCGGCTGACACAGACATCCTCCAAAAGGGTCTCATGGAGACCGATACCTGGTGTCAAAATCATGGCCTCAAGCTAAATGCTAAAAAGTGCATAGTTATTCCCTTTGGAAATAACAAAGTACCCACAAACTACCACATAGGTGGTAGTCCCCTAAATACAGAAAACGTAATAAGGGATCGGGGACCCAAGTAGATAGTAATCTTTCCTTTGATAATCACATTGCCAAAGTGGTTAGAAAATCCTTCTATGTGGCCCACCTAATCACAAAAGGGTTTGCATCCAGATTAAAAGAGGTCATTGTGCCCCTCTACTCATCACTCATCAGACCCATCATAGAGTACAATGCCCCATTTGGGATGTACCTTACAAGATACCTGCAACAGCTGGAAAGACCAAAGAAGTACCTCACCAAGAGGATCAATGGCCTCAGATGCCCTGTGCAGCTCGACTGAAGACACTCCACCTGTACTCGGTTGCATACTGCCTGCTCAGAGGTAATCTCTGCCTGACATACAAGGCCATGTCCAACCCAGAATTGATGGACATGCTCCACCTAAAGAAAACCTTATCCCCTCGAGCCACACGCTCTAGGGATCTAAACCTTACCACAACAATAAATAAGACATGCTGGAGGGATAGATTCCTGTCCCAGAGACTTCCCATGCTTTGAAACAAGATTCCAATCTACATTAGGCAGAGCTCTTCGCTAACACTCTTCAAGAGAAACCTTGACGAGTGGATGGGAAACAGAAAGTTTACCCCGGGGATCACTTCAGTGGCTCTGCTGGACAGAGGCACAGGGAACTAATCTAAGGGGGCGGCGAAAGCCAACACATTCTGGCTAGACTTATAAATGCCTTCGGGCAGATAGCCTAGTACCTACCTATGAACCTATGATTATGTTGTTGGCCCCAACTTGAAAAATTTTTCCATTTGTTAATATATGATTTTCTAGTAGTAGGCTTTCTTGCTTTCATTAGTACCTGCTGCATGGCTTCAGAAAGCATGTGTTTAAAATGAATTAAGACCCTATCATCCAGGCAATCAACTGAAGAGAAAGCTTGTGGTAATTGCCCCTGGCCACTTCTGAAAGAAGAGAGACTCATGGGTACCTGGGCCAGAATAGAGTCACCACAATGCTCTTGGGGATTCCTTCTGAATCTTCCGAAGTACCCAGATATTAATGGGAAGGATGGAAAGGCATATAGAAACATTCTTGTAAAAAAAAAAAAAAAGGGAAAACAAAATGCAGTTGTCTTCCAGTTATGCTTGCATGGAGTCCTGGAAGAGAATGCTGCCAGCTGATTATTCAGACAGAAGGAAAAACGGTCTACTTCACGAACTCCCCATGGATGGATCAATTCTTGGAAGACTCCATGATCTAGTTTTCATGTGTGAGGGTCTGCCCTCATCCTGCTCAGCTTGTCTGGCACACAGTTTTGCACTGATGAAATGTAGAATGCCTATAGAGTGAGACTGTGCTATGACACTATATCTCAAGCTAACCCATTGCTTGTTGATGTAACACATGACTGTGGTATTGTCTGTAACCACTTGAAGAGGTCCTGGGGACCAAAGATGGTTCAGAGAGTTCAATACTTTGATCAGGGTAAGCATCTCCTTCATATTTACATGCTTCCATCTGTCCTTGGTGTCTCACACCCCTCTATACTTTTATCCCTCCTGAAACTGCTCCCCAAGCAAAGTCCAAAGAAGCGCCTGTGGGACTGACTGTTTTTGAGCAGGATGGAGAAGAGAAAATCTGGATTTAAGGATATCTGTTGTTTCCACCAAAAAACATCTTCTGACAAACTCTGGAATTGCAATTTGAAAAGATAAAGGGTGCTGATGCTGGGATCAAAGAGATTTCAGATACCACTGTATTTTTCTCATGTGGAATCTTGCCAGGGGTAACATGAGAATCATAGACATGGTGATACATAAAATCCTGATGCATTCCCTCACAATGACCAATGTCTGAGTGGAAAACCTTAGAAAAAGATTTAGATAAATATCTATTTTTCCTGTGGAAGACAAGTTCTTTGAACTGAGGTATCTAGAAGACATCCCAGGAACACAATCCTATATGAGGGAGACAAGAAAGACTTTTGAATATTCTCTTGGAATTTCAGCTTGTGCAAGAGATCTCTCACCCAAGACAGAGATTCCTGACATTTTGAAAAATACTGCAAGAACAAGCAAGTAATCTAAATATACAAAAATGTGGATACACTGTAGCCTGCAATGTGCTATATCTAGAGCATAACACTATGTAAACACTTTTTATGCAGTGGATTGGATTATCCAGAGGGTAACACAGAAAACTGATACTGTGATCCAGACACACAAAACCTTAAGGAATGCCTGAAGTCCAGATGGATAGGGATATGATGATAAGCATCTTTTAAGTTAGTGTTACCAGGAAACTTGAAAGAGGAAGAAGAGGCAACAGGTTGTAAAGTGACAGCATTTTGAATATGGGCAGTATCACAAACTGGTTTAAGAAATTAAGATCCAGAACTAGTCTCCAAGCATTTTTTTGGCAATAAGAACATCTTTGAATAAAAACCTCCACCTGGGAAGGAAGAAATAGTTCTATCATTCCTTGGGGCAGCATGTGATGAAAAACAGGAAGAAACAAAAGAGTCTGATTTGCAGGATGAGGAATGATGTGAAAAGGAGGAATTTCCTCCCACTGCCTTCTGTAACCTTGTTGAATAATTTTCAGAATCCATTTGTCTGAAACAACTTGTTGCCAAAGAGACAAATTGAGATTCAGACTTTCTGGAATAGAATAGGGGCCGGGGGGGGGGGGGGTTCACAAGGTCATTTGAATGGTCATTCAGACTTGTTGGAGTGTCAGTTTTGAGAGGTTTGAGACTTCTTTTTGGAGGTCCCTTGCCACTTCTTCTTTATGTCTGTTTACCCAAAATCTGTTGACGCTGTTCATTCTGTTTTTTTGCCAAAAGTGGATGAGGAGAAAGAAAATGCCTTTACCAATTTGGAAAAGGATGGATGAAAAATCTTAGAGATTCCCTGGATCAGCTTGCTCCTTTCATCACACTTTTTTATCACCTCTGCAACAAATGGGCCAAATAGTATGTCTCTATCTAAGGGAAAATTTAAGAGCTCATTTTTAAAATCATCTGGCAGGTTGTGAGAATGCAGCCAAGGAAACCTCCTTAAAACCGTACCAGTGGCCATAGCCCTGGAAGAAGTATCAAGAGAAACATACAAACTGCAAACGAGTAGTGACCTGTGCAATAGAAGAAGTCAAGTTATTTAAAACAGTTTTTTCTTCACAAGAAGAAACTGTAGCTAAGGCATTTCTCATATGGTCACAATATGTCAGAACAAACTTTAACATATGAGCCTGACAATTTAAAATTCTGAAAATCAAAGTTGCAGAAGTATATACTTTTCCCCATACCTATCAATAAATCTTCCCATCCTTATTAGAAAGAATAGGATTGGAATTAACTAAGTGCTTAGCAGCAGTGGAGTCAACTAAGGCTATAACTGCTGGATCAGGTTTGGGAACAGTGTATAAACATTTAAAAGACTGAGGAACTTTATAGATCCTGTCTGCCTTTTTAGGGACAGCTGACTATCAGGAAAATTCAAAGCAGTAACACACAGTCACATCCTCTAAAGCAGACAGGACAGGAGGAATGGGTGTAGGTTCTGGAAAATCCTTCTGTAACAAAAGTATTTTCTGAGGGACTGAGAAACCTCAATGTGATCCCACTGAAAACACTGGGACATTCTATCAATAATCTCAGAGAAAACAACCCCCCCCCCCCCATATACAGGAAGAACCAGAAACTGTGCTCTCTTCTGAGTCTGAATCAGAAATCTGAGGATAAAACCTGAATCTATTCCTGCATCTTTCTATTCATAGTCAGAATCTTGAATCTCTTCAGGAAAAGAGGCATCTATCTTTTTTTTTACCAGAAACTAATCTACAAGAAGGATCAGTAACCTGAATTAAACCCTGAGACAGTCCCAGTAAACTGATCATATCCAAAGAAATTTCAGGAACAGTAGATAAATGTTTGGTTTTCAGTTTCTTTTTGACAGGAAAAATGGAGCCAACCATGTTACTAATGGCAGACACTGCTTCCCCAGGGATGGGCACAGCATTCTGACATAACAGGAAAATCTTCCCTATTCTCTCTCCCAGGACTGAAAACAGTGGCTCTCCCTTGCCAACCGAGGGGACTCCAAGAGTAGCAGAGGATGTGGCAAATCCCAGGTCCATAGTGGCAATAGGTGCTACACCAGAAGGATTCTGGATAAACGATGAATGGTCTGAGGTACAACAAATGGCCACAGCAGAGTCACCCACCTGTGGCAGACGCAAATTGTTAACCTGTTGTGGTGGCAATGACTGTTTGCTTAACTTTTTCTTTTTGTGGCTGCAAGAAGGACTGACCTGAGAACTGACAATCTATTCCATGGTCAAGTCAAAAATGGTGCCTCTTTCATAGGTAAGACAAGTAGAAAATCTACCAGTCCACAGACGTTACTTTTTAACAGAAAAAAAAAACAAAGTAAAAAGCACTTTCAAATTATATAGCAGCCCCACAATGGAACATTAAACACAATTTCTCCACAGAAGACATGTTATCAGTTAGTTTGCACTTCTTTAAAACTGAGAAGAAACAAATGTTCCTTTTAAAAGTAAGTTACAGTCTCGAGACAGTTCATTAAAACACAACACTTCTAGCTTTAAAATAACTTCCCTGAAGAGGAAAGCAATAAAACATAGTAAATATAAGAAAATGGAAGGCTTTTTCCCCAAAAGGAACTTATCTGCCCTGCAAAGGAAAGCACAAACTGACAGTCGATCCTCAAAAGCCTCAGAGGAGCATACTCTTTGGTGGTAGAAAAACTCTGGAGGGCTTCATGCCCAAACTTGACTTTTATCCAGCTCATCTTGAGCTGCTTGACAGTTTGGGAGAATGGAAGATTCCCTGAAGCTTTGGAAACCAGTCGGGCTGTTATATCCTTGGCAAGCTATAACTCATATAGCTAAGGCTACTGCAGCAGTGACTAATATGAAGAACATCTGGTTCCATCACTCCACAGGACAGCATGTGATGAAGGACAGATAGAAGTAAAAGTGTCTGGTCTGGTGGCTGAGGAATAATCCCCTGGAAAGGAAGAATTTCCTCCCACTGCCTAACTGTAACCTTGATGTATTATGTTTAGAACTCACTTGTCCGAAACTATCTTTTGCCAAAGATAAAAGTGGATATTCAGGTTTTCTAGAAGGAAAATGGACTGCCAGACTGGGAGGGGGAACAAGGTCCCTAATAGTCATTTTGATTTGTTTGGCTGTCCTTGTTTTGGAGGGTTTCTGGATTCTTTTTCAAACCCTCTTGTCATTTCTTCTTAAACATCTGTTTATCTGCATTTTCTTGAGACTGTTTTTTTTTTTTTTTTTTGCCAAAATTGGATGAAGGATTAGAGATTCTCTTAGAAAATTTGGAAAAGGAGAGATAAAAAATCTTAGAGATTCCCTCTACTACCTTACCCCCGTTGTTACACTTTTTGATTATAGCTGCAGCTGAAGGGCCAAAAACTAAATCTCTAGTCAAAGGAGAATTAAAAATCACATTTTTAACATTGTCTGGGATGTTCTGAGAATGCAGCCAGGCAAATCTTAATACAGTACCAGTGGCCAAAGTCCTTGAAGAAGTTTCATCTGAATCATACACAGACTGTAAGTAATGAGTAGTGGCTTGTTCAACAGAAGAAACTAAATTATTTAAAACACATTTTCCTCACAAAAAGAAACTGCAGACAAAACATTCCTAATGCGTTCACATTTAGTCAGAACAAACCTTAACATATGAACATGACAGTTCAAAATTATGAAAATCAAAGTTGCAGAAGGATACATTTTTTCCAGTACTATAATCTTCCCATCCTTATCAGAAAGAGTAGGATTGGAATTAACTAAATATTTAGCAGCATTTAGATTAACTAAAGAAATAACTGCTGGGTAAGGTTCAGGAAGAGCATTTAAAATTTTAAAAGACTATGGAACATTATACATTCAATTTGCCTTCCTAGGGGGCACCTGACTAATTATCAGGAAAATTGCAGACAGTAACACGCATATTCTCCAAAGCTAATAGAAATGGAGAAATAGGTCAAGATTCTGGCAATTCCTTCTGTGACAGCTCATAATATTTTCTGGGGGTCTGAGAAACATCAGTGATCTCCCACTGAAAATGCTGGACCATTCTGGAAATAGTCTCACAGAAAGAGACCTCTCCCCCACCCACCTACGGGAAGAATCAGAAATGGAGAACTATTCTGAGTCTGATTCAGAAATCTGAGGCGAAAACTGTATATCAGTCCCTTCACCTTCCTTTCCAAATTCAGAATCTTGAATCTGTTCAGGAAATGAGGTATCACTCTTTCTTTTACCAGGAACTATTTTATAAAAAGGATCAATAGCCTGAATTAAACCCGGAGCCAGACCCAGTAAATTACTCCTGTCAAGGAAATTTGAGAAGGACTAGATACATGTTTAGTTTTCTGTTTCATTTTGACAGGAACATTGGGGCCAAAATTGTTATTAATTGCAGCAGTAGCTTCCCCAGGGTGCCACAATATTCTGACAAAAGAAGGAAGCCTTCCATGTTCCATATCCTAGGAATGGCAGGAGTGGTTCTGTCTTGCCTACTGAGTGGACCTCAACAGCTGTACAGGACATGGTGAATTCCTGGTGAATAGCAGCTGTTTGGTGTTACACCAGAGGGATATGGAGTAAAAGATGAGACTTTTGATGTATAACTAATAGCCACTGCAGTCACCCACCTGCAGCTGAGGAAAACAGCTAGCCTACAGTGCTGGCAAAATCTGTTTGCTTAATTTTTTTTGTTTTTGTGGCTGGCAGAAGGAACCATCATTGGATCAACAATTTGTTCCATGGACAAACCGAAAATTGTGCCTCATTCCTGGGTTAAACACGCAGTAAAAGCTGGTATACAATCATTAAAAGTCACTTTACTTTTTCACAGGAAAACTCAGTAAAAACCACTTTAAAACACTTTGCCAGTCCCAAAATTCAAAATAAACACAATTTTTCCATAGAAAAATGTGAAATATCTTAAACAACTTTTAAACTGAAAGAATAAAACAGTGCTCCCATTTAAAAGTACAATACAGACGTGACAGTGCATTAAAACACAGACTTCTCACTTTAAAATAACTTTCCTGAACAAGAAAGTATTATCAAAGAAACATTTTTTAAAAAGGAAGTTTTTTTTCCCCTGAAGGGAACTTATCTGCCCAAAAATGGACAGTACAAACCGACCATCGATCCTCAAAAGCCTTAGAAAAGCTTACTCTTTGGCAGCAGAAAAACTCTGAAGGGCTTAGTTTTATAGGTTGATAGGTAGGTACTAGGCTATTGGCCCTAGGGCCTATATAAGCCTAGCCAAACGGTACCCTGGCTTTTGCCCCTCAAGAAAATTATTTTCCTGTACCCCTGTCAAGAAGAGCCACAGAAGTGATCCCCAGGGTGAATTTCCTATCTCCCATCCAATTATCAAGATTTTTCTTGAAGAGTGCTAATGAGGAGCTTTGTTTGATATAGATAGGTAGTTTGTTTCAGAGTATGGGAAGCCTCTGGGACAGGAATCTATCCCTCCAGCATGTTCTGTTTATTGTGGTGACAAGGTTTAGGTTCCTAGAGCGTGTAGTTCGGAGGGATTGGGATTTCTTTACGTGGAGCATATCCAACAGCTCTGGGTTTGACATAGCTTTGTATGTTAGGCAGAGATCGCCTCTGAGTAGGCGATATGTGACAGAGTAAAGCTGGAGTTTTTTTGAGATGGCCTGCGTAGGGCATCTGTTTGAGGTTGGTAATCCTCTTTGTGAGGTATTACTGTGGCCTTTCCAGTTGTTGTAGATGTCTTGTGAGATACAAAGGGGCGTTGTACTCTACAATGGGTCTAATGAGTGATGAGTAGAGGGGAATAATGATATCTTTTTTCCTGGATGAGAAACCTTTTGTGATGAGGTGTGCCACGTAGAAGGATTTCCTGACTACTGTGGTGATGTGATTATCAAAGGAGAGACTACTGTCCACCTGTGTCCCAAGGTCTCTTATCACACTTTCTGTGTTAAGTAGACTACCACCTATGTGGTAGCTCATGGGTACAGAGTTTTTACCAAAGGGGATGACAATACACTTTTTGGCATTGAGCTTGAGGCCATGGCTTTGAAACCAGGCATCTGTCTCAGGAGGCCCTTTTGTAGGATGTCCACATCGTTAGGAGTTTTGATTATGGCTCCTAGTTTGCAGTCATCTGCGAACTTTGTTAGCCAAAGAACTTCTGTGTTAGCCTGTACTTCAGAAAAGTAGATACCACCTATGTGGTAGCTCATGGGTACAGAGCTTTTACCAAAGGGGATGACAATGCACTTTTTGGCATTGAGCTTGAGGCCATGACTTTGACACCAGGCATCTGTCTCAGGAGGCCCTTTTGTAGGATGTCCACATCGTTAGGAGTTTTGATTATGGCTCCTAGTTTGCAGTCATCTGCGAACTTTGTTAGCCAAAGAACTTCTGTGTTAGCCTGTACTTCAGAGAAATAGATACCAAACAGGAGAGGACCTAGGACTGAACCCTGTGGTACTCCACTTTCACTGGTCTGAAGTTGGATTTAGAGTCTGCTACTTTCACAGTATGGGTTCTGTCAGTGAGCCACTTGGCAACCCATCTTGTGACATAAGGATTTATACCTAGTTTAGTGAGTCTATCTATAATTCCAGAGTGGGGGATGGTGTTGAAAGCCTTGGCGAGATCTAGATAGGCTGTGTGAACCACCTTACCCTCATCTACGGTTTTGGTGACCGCTTTAAAGATGTCTATCAGGTTTAGGAGACATGATCTGCCTTTTACAAACCTGAACTGGCTAGGGTCCAGAGTTTGGAGATTACCAGTGTCATTGTTTATAAGTTCCATGATGATACATTCCATAGCCTTGCAGACCAGGCTTGTCAGGCTAATGTAGTGTTAGTTCCAGGGGTCCGTAGTGGCTCCCCCTTTGTGGAGTGGGATAACCATTGCTGTGCACCATTCAGTGGGCACAAAGCCTGAGGTGAGGCTATGATTGAACATAGTACTTAGGTGGGGTGCCATTTCATTATGTAGTCCATGTAGAATGCAGCCTGAGATGTTGTCAGGTCCCATGGATGCTGTGTTCTTGGCTTTGGAGAGTGTGTTTTTTTACCTGTGCAGCCATGATTACAGGAACTTTGCATTCTTCCAGTATAGAGATGGGCCCTTTAGGGGATGAGAGAGGGGTAAAGTTAGCACTGAACCTATCTGCCAGGATGTTGGCAATATCAGTTAGCTCTGTATATTTATATTTATATGTATATTGGGTAAACAAAATGACAGTAGCAGATAATCAGGTATTAAAAGCAATTGATTTAACAATAAAATCGGTCTCTTTTCAAAAGTTGATGTATACGCAGTTGATGATTTGGAATAATGCTTATTATACTTGTCTTAGGTTACATAAATTTAATCCTAGGAATTCTCCAACTTGTCCATATTGCACAAATCAAACGGCGGATCTTCTTCATATGTTCTGGAGCTGCAAGTGTATATATAAACTTTGGAACTCTCTTAGAACACAACTACAAAAGATGGGTTATCAAAGTTCAACGTTATCATGGGAATTTATGATTCTACATGTTCCTCCAAGAGAGCTCTCTAGGTCATAAACTATAATATGTATGAATATTTTTTTGCTGATGAAGTTATATATAGCTACAAATTGGTTAGAACCAGACAAGACATCATGGGATAATTTCAAGATTGTGGCTATAAAGCATATATTAGCACATAAATTACTCCTGAAGCAAAGTAACAAAAATATTAATAACCCGAAAATATGGGAAAAGGTTTTTAACATTATATTAGCATAATACTGTTATTAGGAATATATTAAAGTTTGGATGTATATTTGGAGGAAACAATGTTTTGAAAACATGTATGATATGTATGGACGCAAAGTACTTCTACAAATGTTTTGGCTTTGTTTTTCTTCTCTGGTGTCTTCTTTTTTGGATTAATGACGATTTTTATATGGAAGCATTTCATGTAGATATTGTATATAGTTTTGATAGTAATAGTAGTGAATTATGTGTGTGATTTTATTGTATTTTGAAAATATATATCAATAAAAATTTATTATGGAGAAAAAAAAAAAAAGAATCCAAGCTATATCCCATGTTGGGTTGATAGATTTTTGTAAAAAAATCTTACTATAAATATCAGTAAAAGTCATGTAATATTGTTTAGGCATATCCATAAATTAACTTCTTCCAATGCCACCGCAATAATTCTGTGGGGTAATATTCATGCTAATACTAATACTCATAGCAATAATAATTATAATAGTACCCATTTGTTAACCAAGTAGGCCTATTGGACACACAGATCCATTGTTAGAGGTGACTCTGGAGCAAAGTCTGTTTAATTGACTTGCTAATTGTCACTAGGCAATATAGGGCTGAAGGAATCAAATCCTGTACCACAAGAACTATAGACCACAGCCTGAACCCTCTGTACTAAATACCAGATTATTACACAGGTGATCACACTGACATACATGAGACTATGACTTGGCGTTACTCTTTCTTTCACCTGCCTCACTAACAGAACAGTACAAAACTTCTTGATCTGCTTAAACTTATATACAAAACAACTGGATTTCTAAGCCCTGATGTGTGAACTGCTAATAGAAGAAAAGAATAAAAGAAGGAATATCCCGCCTCCTAGTATATTTTACTGCTAATCACAATCAGGTACAAGCTACCTAAATAAAGTGTTCAGGTTTATATTATTACCTAGTCATGAAAAACATTACTTTCTTTCACTTAGCAAAGCTGTGATTCTCCAGAATGCATTTACAACCATTTGCTGAGTAACTCCCTAATACACAAAGACTTCCCTATGGCACTAACTACTCAATTATGCCAACAAACTTCCTAGATTTAGTTTCCAATGCACATTAAGGTTTAGCACTACAGGTACTAGAACTGTTTGGGACCTTCTGTCTTACCTTCAGAGTGGTGGCAAAACTTTATCTGAAAATGGTCATACTTCCAATGACAGACTGCCTCACACTGTATGATAAATTTAAAAGTGTAATAAATTCATCTCTGGGGTGCAATTCAAAAGACTGTTAGCCTATAATTTTTACTCAGTACAGGTTTATCTTTTATTCCCAATATAAAATTTAGATACAATTTTACTACTAACATGTTTCATTTCTCTTTCTCTCTATAACCCCCACCCCCAATCTCTGTGCTATTTTGCCTAGATTTCTATTTGCTCGGTATAGCCCTTTTGGCACACCGGCCACAGGAATATAAGATTCCACAGATCCTTCTGCATGCTTATATTGCATTTAATAGTTTTTAGTATTGGTGTTTTTTGTACTTCTTGTTTTTTTTGTACTTTTCTGTACTTCTTGTTGCTCTACTACCATGCAGTTTTATAAATCATGTTACTCTTTCATATCCCTGCAAACTGTGACTCACTTGGGTCTAGTATAAATAAGCTAACATATCAATACATAATTTGTGTATACCTTATTTGCTTTGTACTTGTTTTGTGGTTAATTTGTTGACTTTGAACTTGTTTGACTTTGTTTTGCCTCTAGCAACATACTTTTTGAAGTAATCTCAAATATTATGCTGTATTACCTGAATTGTTTATGCCATTACCTTGGATGATAGCTAAAATGTTCCTTAGGCAAGTCTACTTGGATGACTATCAACAAAATAAATAATTCTTCACTGAATGAGGAACAATTTGGATGAAATTAATGGTGAAAGTAATATTATGTCAGAGGGGTTGTGATATTGTATCATTTGAATGACAATGGTAATACAATTACGTAATAGGCTAGCTGCATGGTACAGAAGAGGAAACTCTGACTGCATCTTCAGTGACCTGAGTTTCTACAGCTGGCCCAGAATCCCTATGCAAACCTTCTCAAAAAACTCAGACTTTACTCTGTTGCATATCGCCTACACAGAGGTGATCTCTGCCTAACACACAAAGCTATGTCAAACCCAGAGCTGTTGGATATGCTCCACTTAAAGAAATCCCAATCCCTCCAAGCTACACACTCTAGAGGCCTAACCCTTGTCACCACAATAAACAGAATATGCCAGAGGGATAGATTCCTGTCCCAGAGACTTCCCATACTCTGGAATAAACTAACTATCTATATCAAACAAAGCTCCTCATTAGCACTCTTCAAGAAGAATCTTGATGATTGGATGGGAAATAGGAAATTCACCCCGGGGATCACCTCTGTGGCTCTGCTTGACAGTGGCATAGGAAAATAATTTTCTTGGGTGGCAAAAGCCAGGGTACCTTTTCGGCTGGGCTTGTATAGGACCCAGGGCCGATAGCCTAGTACCTACCTATGAACATATGTATTCTACCATTCTTCATTCTCCATCTCCTCTCACCAATAACACTCACTATATCTAACCTATTTTTTTATTTTTCTCCTTTCCACCTCACAATATGTTTTCACTTATCTCTCCTGCTTTTTTCTCATTTCTAACCATTTTTACCTCACACCTCTTTTCCAACTGTTAGACTACCAGCCTTCATCATAGCTATTTTTCAATAGTTCATATACTGTAATACATTTTTCACCTTACATTTTATACTCCTGTTGTTTTTCATTGTAACAATATAATTATAAATCTATAATTTCAGCATTGTAAAATATTATTATAAAATCACATTGCTGTTTTAAAAGTGTGTTGTGCAGTATATCTTTTGTTTACATTTGTACAGTTATCTTTCATGATTCTGTACTGCTTTATAACTCTCAACAAGTGCAATTATTAATCATAAATTGTATTTTTCCATTGTAGCTTTTCTCCCCGGGCTTCCACTGAAAAGGGTCTTTTAGGCTCATTTGTACTTAGATGGTAAAATAAATGTCAATAAATATATACACTGTTGGAAACTCCTGGGTTCTGTCAGGTGTGATTCTCAAACAATCTGTTAATATATCGCTGATTGATAAGTATATTTCTTGGCATTTTAACCTTTCAGAGTTCTGCATTGTCTTAATTTTGCCTAACTGAATTATTGTTTGCCTGAATTAACTATTTTATATATTTTCTGGCATTGTTTTATGTTTCCCATCTGTCCTGAAACTGTCCCCCCCCATTCTTGCAAAGTTGTCATAGTTGGTGGCTTTGCAGCTGCCCGCCCCTACTGTAAATTTGATATGGGACACCCCTCCCGGTCTGGTGTTCACTCTATTTAATACAGAGAGAACATTTGAGAAGGCCAACCCACTTAGGTTCTTAATCTCTGCTCCTCCTTCCTCTCTCCTTGCACTTTACTAAAAAAAATTGCACTTTATTTTGCTTTTGCCTCTTTTTAAAAGTACTCATTTGTATTTATTCTGCTGCATTTATTACTGATTGGTAGTAGCCTGATTAATTTGTAACTGTTATTCTAAGCCTTTCAGTTTAAGCACTTGGGCTTCAGACCAGTTGTTTTACATTTAGAAGGTTTGTGGTCTGCATTGTTGTGGCAGGACAGGTAGCTTACATCCTTCTAAACTGGGAATTGCTGATTGAAGGCTCAGTGTCTGTTATTTTAAAAGTGTATTAGTTCTGGTTTAAGCACTTGGGCTTCAGGCCAGTTATTTTACATTAAGAAGGTTTGTGGTCTGCACTCTTGTGGGAGGAGAGGTTAGATTCTGCCCTTCTGAGCTGGGAATTTCTGGTTAAAGGATTATTGTGCCTGCTTATTTGAACTGTTTATTTCTGAAACTGGTGTGCCTTGTTTGCTGTAGCATAGACTAGATTCTAGCATGCTGAATCTAGCTTTGTTTGTATAACTTGAGCACTAATCCAGGCCATCTTTTTAGGAGAAGGTTCCCGTACATCTTAGTGGCAGGAGTGTGCAGTTAGAACTTGTCTGATTGAAGACTGCTGGAACAGGGCTCAGTTTTGAGCTTTTTTACTGGTTAATTGGGTAATTTGTTTAAATCAGTTTGCTCATTTTCTATTGTTATATAAAAAATGCACTTTATTCATCTGCTTTTACTGTATTTGTTTCTTTCTACTTTATTGCATTTATTCTGCTGCATTTATTACTGCGTGTTAGTAGCCTGATTAAATTGTAACTGTTATTCTAAGCCTTCGGTTGAAGCACTTGGGCTTCAGACAAGTTGTTTTACATTAAGAAGGTTTGTGGTCTGCACTGTTGTGGCAGGACAGGTAGCTTACATCCTTCTAAGTTGGGAGTTGCTGATTGAAGGCTTAGTGTCTGTTATTCTAGGAGTGTATTAGTTCTGGCTTAAGCACTTGGGCTTCGTGCCAGTTATTTTACACTAAGAAGGTGTGGTCTGCACTCTTGTGGGAGGAGAGGGTAGATTCTGCCCTTCTGAACTGGGAGTTTCTGGTTAAAGGCTTGTTCTGCCTGCTTATTTGAACTGTTTCTTTCTGAAATTGGTATGCCTTGATTGCTGTAGCATAGACTAAATTCAGACCTGCTGAATCTAGCTTTGTTTGTATAACTTGAGCACTAGTCCAGCCAATCTTTTTTGTAGAAGGTTCCCCTGCACCCTAATGGTAGGAGTGTGCAGTTAGAACTTGTCTGATCGAAGACTGCTGGAATGGGGCTCAGTTTTTAGCTTTGTATTGGTTAATTTGTTTAAATCAGTTTGCTCATTTGCTGTTATGGTAAAATAAAATACATTGTATGCATTGCCGCTTAGCTAGGGTTAAACTATTCTTGGCGCCATAAAGTCTGCTCTTCAAATTTCCCCTTAGAACTAGCCAGTTTTTTACTTTTAGCACTCAAATCTGTTTCTTTGAGCTCAGCACTTGTTCAGAATTCGTTGTAAGCACAAAATAAGCTACAAATTACTACAGCACTCAACTTTCCTCACTTGTCTAGAGGAAAACAGTTTTTAGTACTTAATAAATAAGCACCTATCCAGGCATGTCTAAGGGTCAGCTCCTGGTGTTTTTTCCTGTCTACCTGATAAATCTGAGCATCTTGGGTCAATGCAGCAATTGCCTCATGTACACAGACAACCCTCTTCTCCTATCACCCAACACTACAACCTCTGAGAGATGCACTTATATAGCCAAACTGGAAGCAAAGCTCTCTTCACCCAAGACTGGACTAGACAGTCAAGAGGAGAAGGTAAACACTTGCACCACACCACAATCATCACATAGTCCCTCAAAACCTACACCACCAAAACATGCACACAGCAACACAAAACACACACCTACATTTGCAGAGGCTCTCAATAAAAATCTGCTTAAGCAACACAGACCTCCAAAGCAGAAACGCATGCAACCTCCACCCCGCAACGCAACCCAAATGACACATAGCCCACAAACTCAGTGTGCCACTCAACCACAGCCCATAAGGCATAGCAACGTACCCAACACTCTAGTCATAGGTGACTCTCTAGTGAGGCAAACTGATGTTCCACTCACCAGGCTAAACAAGGAGAAAGTTACTGTCAGCTGCCTGTCGGGTGCTAGAATCCACCACATAATACATGCAGTCAGGTCACTCCACAACAAGTACAAATATGACTCTTTCATTGTCCATGTTGGTGTGAATGACCTGAGATGTACCTCCCTGCACTACATGAAAAGAGGCATGAAGGAGCTCTCCGATCTTGTAGCCCAGGCAGGTATGCCCCTAGACCTGAGTAGCATCCTGCCATCACCCAGAATGATACCACAGTACAAGGACAAAATGATTGACTTCAACAATTGGCTAAGCTTCTGGTGTCATCATTCTAAGGGGATCCAGTATCTGTCTGTCTGGGATGACATGATCGACAGACCACCATGCTTTTCCAGAGATGGCCTGCACCTGTTGCCCTTGAGATTCTGGATACTGGCTAAGGCTCTTGCCACCCCAATAGTTCCTTTTTTAGGCAAGGTTCAAATGACAAATTCACCACCATAACAGGTACAAGCAAGCAAAATCTGAGGGCAATGCTACTCAATGCTAGAAGTCTAAACCTCAAAATGCATTCACTCAAGGCACTCCTTAAAATGGAGACCACTGACATCTGTACACCTTTTGGTCACCTAACCTGGACCGAAACACTAAAGGTGGAGGCATGTCCATATTCATTAAGGATATCCACACCTCCAGGCTAGTTGCTCAGCATAATGCATCCAAAATTATCCAAGTGCAACTAACTCTGGGCAAGACCGCAATCCAAACTGTAACTTGCTGCAGAAAATCTCCACCATGCCCCAGGATTCTCACTCCTCATTTCTTGATACACTGGAAAATATTAGGGTACAACCCAACACCCTAATAATGGGTGATTTCAACTACCCCACCATTAACTGGGAAAACTACTCATGTACCAACTCTTTTGCTCAATGTTTTCCGGAATTCATAAATTCCAACGCCTTGGTTAAACTTATCCACAATGCCACCAGGGGCAGCAGTATCCTAGACCTGGTCATTACCAACATTGGCGACTGCTGTTCCACACCAGAGGTCAATTTCTCATCGGTCAGATCTGACCACAAGCTAATCAGCCTAGACATCCACATCCCAGCCCCACCCCCCACTACGGAAACCACCATAAAAAATGTCTCCACAGCCAACTTCATGCTTCTTAAGACAGAAGTGGCAAACTTCACGACACCCATGCAGATGGATAATAGAGATATGACTGCTGAATCCTACACAAATGCACTTTATAAGCACTTACACGAGTGCATGGATTGTGCTATCTTTAACAGAACCAAGATGCTATCCTCCAAAAAAAGGAAGCCAATCTGCTGGTCCCCTGCCATAAACAAACTCTACAACAGGAGAAAGAAACTGTCGCAAAAAAGAGTAAAATCCCATGACTGGAAGAACTCCCTGGTCAGCCTCAGTAAGAAGCTGAGAACCCTCATAAAATCCTCCAAAGCTAGTTATGAAAACAAAATCGCCACTGGTTCTAAAGACAACCACAAAGCATTCTATAGCTATGTCAAGAATCTCAATGGCAACACTCAGATCTGCTCTGTGTTACAGCACAATCGCACTAAATATACAGAACCAACTGATACTGCCAATATCTTGGCAGATAGGTTCAGTGCTAACTTTACCCCCCCACACACACACACACACACTCCCTAAAGGGTCCATCTCTATACTGGAAGAATGCAAAGTTTCTGTAATCACAGCTGCACAGGTAAAACTACTCCCTCCAAAGCCAAGAACACAGCATCCATTGGACCTGACAACATCCCAGGCTGTGTTCTACATGAACTACAGAATGAACTGGCACCCCACCTAAGCACCATGTTCAATCATAACCTCACCTCAGGCTTTGTGTCCACTGAATGGCGCACAGCAACGGTTATCCCACTCCACAAAGGGGGAGCCATCATGGACCCCAGGAACTACCGCCCCATTAGCCTAATGAGCCTGGTCTGTAAGGCCATGGAACATATCATCATGGAACTTATAAACAAAGACATTGGTAATCTCCAACCTCTGGACCCCACCGAGTTCGGATTTGTAAAAGATAGATCATGTCTCCTAAACCTGATTGACTTCTTTGAAGCAGTCACCAAAGCCATAGATGAGGGTAAGGGGGTTCACACACCCTATCTAGATCTTGCCAAGGCTTTTGACACCATCCCCCACTCTGGAATTATAGATAAACTCAGTAAACTAGGTATAAATCCCTATGTCACAAGATGGGTTGCCAACTGGCTCACTGACAGAACCCACACTGTGAAAGTAGCAGACTCCAAATCCGACTTCATACCAGTGAAAAGTGGAGTACCATAGGGTTCAGTACTGGGTCCTCTCCTATTTGGTATCTACTTTTCTGAAGTACAGGCTAACACAGAAGGTCTTTAGCTAATGAATGTTCGCAGATGACTGCAAACTAGGAGCCATAATTGAAACTCCAAACGATGTGGACATCCTACAAAAGGGCCTCACTGAGACAGTTGCCTGGTGTCAAAGCCATGGCCTTAAGCTCAATGCCAAAAAGTGCATTGTCATTCCCTTTGGTAAAAACTCTGCACCCACGAGCTACCACATAGGTGGTAGTCTACTTAACACTGAAAGTGTGATAAGAGACCTTGGGACACAGGTTGACAGTAGTCTCTCCTTTGATAATCACATCACCACAGTAGTCAGGAAATCCTTCTACATGGCACACCTCATCACAAAAGTTTTCTCATCCAGAAAAAAAGAGGTCATTGTTCCCCTCTACTCGTCACTCATTAATCCTATTGTAGAGTACAATGCCCCTTTTGGTATGTACCTCACAAGACATCTACAACTGGAAAGGCCACAGAAATACCTCACAAAGAGGATTACCGGCCTCAAACAGATGCCCTACGCAGACCGTCTCAAAAAACTCCAGCTTTACTCTGTCACATATCCCTTACTCAGAGATGATCTCTGCATAGCATACAAAGCTATGTCAAACCCAGAGCTGTTGGACATGCTCCACTTAAAAAAATCCCAATCCATCTGAGCTACAGGCTCTAGGGACCTAAACTTTGTCACCACAATAAACAGAACATGCTGGAGGGATAGATTCCTGTCCCAGAGACTTCCCATACTCTGGAACAAACTACCTATCTATATCAAACAAAGCTCCTCATTAGCACTCTTCAAGAAAAATCTTTAGGACTGGATGGGAAATAGGAAATTCACCCCGGGAATCACCTCTGTGGCTCTGCTTGACAGGGGTACAGGAAAATAATTTTCTTGGGTGTCGAAAGCCAGGGTACCTTTTTGGCTAGGTTTGTATAGGCCATACCCATAGGACCAATAGCCTAGTACCTACCTATGAACCTATAAACAAATAAATAATATAGGAGAGAGATGTAGGGGAAGGGATGAGTGAAACGGATAAGGGAGAGGCAGAAACTAGTACTAGTTATATATGGAACATATTCTGCTTAGATATCAGATAACCCAAGTCCTTTGGTACCTTCAAAACCAGACTTGATGATTGTTTGGGAGACTGTAAATCACACGTTGGATATGTTGTAATAGTTTCCTCTGTAGAGGAGATTAACAAATGTTTATATGTTTATCTTTTGTATGACATGGTTAAGCTTCCCCATGGTCAGTCAGACTGTGAGCTTACATTAAAGCTAAGAACCTATAAACTCATAAAGTTACGGTTTAATGTATTTCCATAAGAAATACTAGTGCTCAACAAAAGATAACTCACTCATTGTTATCTTCCCAGTAGTGGAAGATCCCCATGAGATGGATGCATCAGGGTTACCCCTTCAAAAATGTTTTTCTTAATGCAATCCATAGTTTGTTGGGTGTGTTTTTCAATAAGTTTGCTTTCAGAAAAGCATGCAATGGCTTCCAGCAGTGGACCATTTGCAAGAATCATATAAAAGAAGAAAATGGCTTACTTTTAAACAGTGCCATTTTGATGGATCCTTTGCATCTGATGATTTTACTCTGTGGATGTGTCTCATAGGTACTGTATATACATCTTGCAATGCTTATGAGGTCACTTGTACACTGCATCCATTGATTGCAGTTTTTTTTTTGCCTCTCACTGATTATGTACTTAGTGACATTTCTTTGTCTAATGCACAAGGCAAGTATGTTTCAAGTAAATACTTGAAAAAAAGTGGTGATATATTCATATTTCAGGTAATGGACGTGTGGAAGTATCTTCTTAAATTTTAAATTAAACAGTGTTCATTAATGCATGAATGAATGAATTTATTTATGTATTTATTTATTTGTTTGTCATTTGTTAACCGGGTTAGTCCAACTGAGCCAGGGCCTGCCCATTTTCAGTAGAGACCCGAGGAGAAAAGCTCCAACAAAAAAAATCCATAGAAATTACAGAAATCACAGAAATTACATTACAAACTCAAAAAAAAAAAAAAAAAAAAAAAAGATTCATAGAAATTACATACAATCAGAATTGTAAAAGATTAATTCCAGAGTAAAAGATTACACTGATTGAGATATTGTACTTAATTAAGTAAGGTACAAAGAGTCAAGACTGTACAAATAATTGAATACCAATCGCACAGCATGCATTGCAAATCCAACCAGAGCTCATCAGACTACTGCACTCCAGAATTATGCAACTTTAAAATGGCCCTTGGATCTTTCAGTAGTGGTAGAAAATACTTACACCTTTACTCTCAGCATCGGTTTTGCAACAAATATCAACATGCAGATCTCTGAAGTGGAACAGGTGTTAGTAGACAGTCAAATATAATTCCATTGCTTGACTCCACAATCTCAGACTCTGACTTTGGCTTGCAGACGTCAAGGTGCAAATTAAATTCCTGACTTAATTTAGCAACTACATTAGCAAACTGATAGCCAGAAGAACTATGACTCTAACACTCTAAGGCTATTTGGACTGTAAGGTGAGACTGAAGGCAAGGATGTGGCCAGATTACATGCATGTCTGGATTCTTACCAGGTTGAAACTAGATCAATGATCAAAGTAGTCCATAGAATGAACACATCACTCCCCAACTACTAAACAGGAGATGGTGCAAGGCCAAGGCAGGTTACTATTTGTTTCCTGTCATACCAAGAGAAAGGAAAATCTTAGTACTACTTAGGTATCCTTGGACATACACTATTTGGGATGTAGAATCAGGTTTGATTACAACTAGCTTAAGACCATTATGGATAAAAAGAAAGTGATGGCCTACGACAGCAATTCTTAGAGCAAAATAAGCAAATCCAACAATCTACAATTAGCTAGAACGAAGAAGCACTCCAAGAAGGGGCAAATGTCTATAATCAAATAAAGGAAGCTGTGATATTTTTACATGCCAAGATACTTCTACAAGATGAAGGTTGGATGGAATGGGAGAATGAAAAGGAGAATACCAGCCTCTACCCTCCCAACAACTTTTCTGGACCTAAAAATTATCAAGAGCAACAGTCTCTTCTGTTTTTAATTTGAACCACTAGCAATGACCCTGAAAGCCATGCTCTCCTCTTTGGTTGAAGTTGTGAAGGACTCAAACTCAATAGCAAGGACTAGTACTTTCTGCAGTTGGCTTGGCACTTATATTAAAGGACCAAGATGCCTCTCTATGTAAGATATGGTAGGTGTTACAAGATTCTGGAGTGATTTCTGACTACGTCATCAATCCATCCAATTATTAACATTACCTGAACATTGTCAGTCTACTCCATCACTGTGGTCTTGATTCAAACTTAAATGGGAATTGTTAGATTTTGAGCAACTATGGATTTGTTTAGATCCAGATTCTTCAAAATGAGTTACTTTACTGTCAAGATAATTTAGGACACTGTAGATAGTACCTTAGGGGGCAGAAAGAGCTCTAATTATTCCAATGGAGCATACATAAGTAGTGATAAAGATGGTCATGCTCTAAAATATATATCCTACAAGCCCTTCCACAGCATATCCCTTTAATGCAACTTTACAAGTGAGATACTACCATAGAAAACTTAATTTGAGTTCCCTGGGGAACAGGACTTTCTTACTAATGCAATAGATAAGAAGGCACTGTCTTATCCTAGCATATGACTGGGATTACAGGATTGTGTGTTAAGGCTGTTTCTACTTTGGTGGTAGAGCCCTTCAGAGGAACATATGAAGTATCTCAGTCTAACGTGCTTCTATCTTCACTTAAAAAATCACTAAAGAAAATAGAAAGGAAGACTGCACTTTATGGATAATGCAGAGTATCACTCTGAAATTACAGAAGTACCTTAAATCAACAAGTTCTTTATAATATGTTAATACCATCTTCATGGTAATTAAAAAGATTATTAAGCGGTTCAAACTTCTAGGCAGCCAGATCTTTTTAATGTGTCCCTCCCAAAATACCTCCAAGAATGTCTGGTTCTAGAAAATGGATTTCCTTTCACAGAGTGGTGGAGTAAAAACATTAGCATATGGGGATTGCATGATAAATACAGATGGAATTGTATTCTTCGGGACACTATGCAGCCGATTTCTGATAAAAAAAAGTACAGTGTTCCTTCATGCAATGCACTGTTTATATTCATCCTATTACTAATTAATATTTTTTTTAATTGTTGTGCACATTTTACTGTGGTGATAATTTCTGTAATCTTTTAGGCTTTGGTAAGAATCATTTGCTAATCAGTATTTGTTTTTATTATTTTTGTATTACAAGTTTTAAGCATGCTTCCAACATGAGTTTCTGTGAAGAACTACATATTCTAACAGGCCATCCTACTTTTTGTGTATACTTCATTGTCTGAGTAGTTAAGTAATCTGATGTAAGATTTAATGTTTGTAGAATTATTCAGTATTAAATTTTAAATTAACAAGCATTTATCATTGATGATGACAATTATAATTAAAACTTGGATAGTGCTGGCATAGACAATTTTCTACCTGCATTTTTTCCTGTGCTGTGACACTCATTTTCACTGTCATCCTTTCTTATTAACCATTGCTGATTTATGACTGGGACCTTTTGGCTTAAGGAAGGACTCTTCCTGAAAATAACATTTATAGATTTAGTTTTGATTCTAGGTTCTTGTTAATTCCATTTATAGTTCTACACTTAATTATATATTTCTTGGTGCACTTAATTACTTATTCTTAACCATGTCGACAATCTTCTTGTAAATTAATTTAAATAGAATCTCTTGGAATATATGTGGGTTTTGTGACTGTATTATGAGGAGCTTTTAAAACACTTTAAGCAAGTCAAGGTTGATTTTATTCTTCTGCAGGAAACTCACCTGAATAAAGAAGAGCCCAATGAGCTGAATAAAAATGTTTATACATGGCTTACATGCCTTTCTTTTGCAATTCTTGGGAAAAGGGTGTTTTTTGATACATAATGCACTTTGCTTCTTTCCAGTGATACATTCCTTTGCATGTATATTGAAGGTTATTTGGATGACATTACATTGTTTATGAATGTGTTTATGTGCATTTAATTGTATTTAATAAAATCCAGATAAGACAGTTTCTATTGTGTATATACAATGTAGTTATTGATAACACTGAAAGTTACTTAGTTCTAGCTGTTTGTTTTTCATTAACTCATGATTTAGATAATAGACAATTTTGGAAATAGAGAGCCTAATATGGAACCTTGTAGGACTCCTATGTTTTATGATGCAATGCCAGAGAGTGGATTATTATTGTAAATTTGAACAGTTCCGTTAGGTAACTTTGGAACCATGCTATTGAATTTAATTATTTTTTTGTAGTTTATTAAGCAGGAGTTTATGATTAACCATTTCAAATCCTCTGGTCATATCAGTAAGTAGACCAGCAGTAATGAGGCCGTCATTTATAATCTTGTAAATGGAGTCAGTGGCAGTGAAAAATAGTGGTTAGACTGGTGAAAGAGTTGAAAAAAAATGTTTCTCATTGCAGAGAAAGCCATGACTTTTCATACATTTAACGTGTTGTTTTTACAGTACTTTTTCAAATATTTTTATAATGGCACAGATGTTTGATACTGGTCAGTAGTCCTACTGATTAGTGGGGGAGATTTTTTTAGGGATTTGGATTACTATGGTGTGTTTAAATAGAGTATCAACTATGCCAGTTGTAATTAAGGCATTTAATAATAAGCCCTACATGTAATTCTATATATTAAGTAAATGTTGCAAGTGATTGGTAATGCAACAGTATATTAGGGACAATACAAAAGTATAGTACATGTTTTATTACAATCTCATCTGCTGTCAGACTTACTTGTACTCAAATGTATTTTGTATTTGATATGGTTGATTTTCTGTCTTTTTATACTTAGTCATTAGGAGCACATAGTTATAGTTTATCCAAGTTGTGGCTAAACTGTCCTGTGGATCAGTCCACTAACCCAGTTAACAAGTTAACAAACTTACTAAATAAATAAATAAACAAACAAACAAAATGCAACACAGGTTTACATATTGTCAAACTTTACTGTGTAGGAAGTGGAAGGACAATGGTTATGCTTGCTGTCTTATACAGTGTGTGTGTGTGTGTGTGAGAGTGGGTGTGTCTGTATCCATCCATGTGAAGAGAAACCAGTGCTTCTGCCTTTAATCAATCATGCACATCCCTAACTATGTGCTGCTCATTATGGTTCTGTGCTGTAAAGTCACTGCCCTGCTGCATTTCACTGCCATGCTTTGTTGTGCAGCAGAACAGACAAAAAATGGCGTTGTGCTGGTGCAACACAGAAGCAGCTGTGAATTGGTAGCAACTGCAGCAGGTTACAAGGGTATGGCGGGTTGATTTTAAGTATTTTGGATGATGGGGATATATTTTACTTATTTCTATATATAATGTATAACTTTGTGAATTAATATATTTTATGTGTTATTTGTGTATCTCCATCAGACTTTGTGTATGGCTGACCCTGCTTGTGCTAATGAAATGGCTACTTCATCATGCTTGCAGTAATGCTTTGGTGGTTTTGTTTATGCAACTACATGGGCAGCCATGGACCTTCTGGATGCAGTACCACATTTCATGTGATGTATCACCTGTATAACAGTTTATCAAGTACATTACCAGCACCGTTTATGCTAAGATACCCATTTACATACTTTCTGTGCAACTCCAGCATGCTGTTTGCTCAACCGCATACATCTTGTAATGCCATGGTGTTCTCCTGACTCTGAATCATGTGTGAGCTTCTTCCCTGTAATGCTAATATGAAAGATTAAAAAAATGCCTGTAGCACACTTATTTATTGAGATTCAAAAACATTTAATATCTGCTAAAGCTTAAGTTGACTGTGTATGGTATTACACCTCCATGATGTGGTCACTGCCATACCTTATTAATTTATTGTTGTGAAAGTCGTTTATTTTCCTTTTCTGAAAATACTACTACTTTCTGTGACCATTCTCAAGTCAGAATATGATTAGTGTAAGTAAAAAGTGAGACACACTGTCCTAAGATTAGAAAGAAAAGTAAATTAAGTTTAATTTGGCTTCATTGACTGGTTAATAACTCAACTTAATGATAAAAAGGAGACCCAAAAGGTTCAGAACGTCAAAAATGAAAACAACAACCATGTAAACAAAATATACAAACAAATGTTATGCTTGCCTCTGTATACACATTTCACCCTTCAGTTGTCAAATGACTTCCTGGTCACAGCCACTTTAGAGATTTTTGAACCATGCAGTGAACATGGTGAACCTTTTTTTTTTGACATCTTCTGCTTTTTGCCTTGAGACATTATTAACTTTGCACATCTGTTGTTAAGCAACATTTTTCAATAACCAAAAATAAAAAATAAAAATAAAAAATAAAACTCGGTAGTAAACTAAACTTCACTTTAATGCAACAAAATAATTCAGTAAGCGCTTTTGTCTCTTAACACTAAGACTTCATCAGACTGAATTAAATATAACCAACATTTCATTTAAATACTTTAACAATGTGTCACATGGCTTTGCAGGTTTAATGCCTTAAGCCCTTCCTCCTCAGGTATGCCACAAAATCTTCCCTGCTGTTTAAACCTGGAGGATAACATGCACTTAATCTAACCTGCCATGAATATTCCAGCCATCCAAGTTTTTCTTCAGCATTAATAATGGGTCCATCAACTAACTACTAACGATGAAGATTTTACATTTTTAACAATGAGATTTTCAGTCTGATGAAGTCTCAATGTTAAGAGACAAAAGCGCTTACTGGATTATTTTGTTGCATTAAAGTGAAGTTTGGTTTACTACCGAGTTTTATTTTTTTGAGTTATTTGGTTCAACGTTATTGGTTTTTATTTTTCAATAACCGTCCAAATGACAGAGGTAGTCATGTTTGAGTATTTAATCATGTTTTACATAACAGTGCCGCTGAGTGGTTAATTACTGAGTACATTAACGGCACGTTTATTTACATCTCTCTATTTTAGAATCCATGCTTTACTTATTCTTCCCTAATAGGTTAACTGATCTCACTTTATAATCTGCTGGGCAAACAGCAGCAGATCTACAGCTTGGGTGTAAATACACTGAACAGCATCATCTTCTGTCTATGGAATTTCCCTGGTGCCCCCCCCCCCCCCCAAGAAAGCTATGATGTGGAGGTACAAAGGCAAATTACAGTTCATTCTAATTCATTTTACTTTTCCTCTTGGAATCTTTCTTGTATTTAAAAGAAAACCACCCGGAAACTAAAAATATGTCTTTTCATAATATCTGGTTCTTCAGTGCAGTTCTAATGCTACATTCAAAGTGTTTAGTATTATTTTGTAGTTTGCTACTCAAACATTACCTGGATGGGGATGACCATATTAACATGACGTGTTTTGTTTCCTGCACTGGATTTTGTAATGCCATAATGTGACATATGACATAGCCTAGATTTACTAAATTACTTGCCACCTGTAATCATTATTAATGACAGTGTTATGAGTCACTGGCTTCCTTAGACTGTCTCTTTACTGGTTACTTAGATCTGCGCCATCTCTGAACTGCTTAAAAACCTTTTATAGTGCATGTCAACTTTACTCCAGGCAACATAGTTTTATTGTGGTTATGTATTAGATAGGAGAGGCACAGTCACACAGCATTAGCTTTGCTGCCTCACAGCAACTTCATTCTGCAGTCTGGGTCTTGGCTGGAGAGTGTTTTATGAGGTCTGTACATTCACCTGGTGTTTGCATGGGTGCTTTCCTTTTGTCCCACTTCACAAAGATACTGCAGTAGGTGCTTTAGTATTCAGACTAATTATCCATAAGTGTGTGAGCTGCATGGAGTAATTGTGAGCAAGTGTATGCATCCTGCACTGGGTCTGCCCTTGTTTGCAATGGGTTCCTCTGTCCAACATCCACTATGTGCTGAGATTCACTTTGCCAGAAAAATAGCCCTGAATTCTATATCTCCTCAAAAGCCCAGAGCTGGTTAAGTGGCTATTCAAGGAATGAGTGAATAAGTGACTTCAATACTCACAACTATGGTCCTAAAAAGTGTGCATACCATACCTACATTGTCTTAGTGAGGTGTCTGGTGTAGCAGTTCTGTTACAGTTAACAGTTACAGGCAGTTGAAACTGCAGAGATGTGGTCTGGAATTTTTCAAACAACTCTGGTATTCTACACTATCCTTAATGTTCTATAATATTCTTAATGTAGGAGAACAGCAACAGTCATTCCCTTGCATCAAGATGGGGCTTCAATGGACCCGGGTAATTACAGACCCATAAGCCTGAACAGTCTCATCTGTAAATCTATGGAAAGGATTACTATGGAATTAATAGATAAGGATATAGGTAAGTCATAAACTGTCAGCCCAGCTCAGTTTAGATTCATCTAGGGCAGAACTTGCTTTCAGTCACCAGTGCACCACCCAGAAACTGAAGCAACTGTACCGCAATAATTAGATAGTGTTGATAGCATTCCAGAGCATTACAATCACATCATTGTTTGAGAATAATTTTCAAAGTGATGCAGAGCATTACATCCATGCCCAAATGATTCCACACTATTTGTTGTGAATTTGTTATTTTTAAACTATCTACTGTTGTACGTTTGTGGAAGAAAAGACTTCCACTAATTATGCGAAGAACTGCTACAAAGATTTTCCAGTACTCTTCAGAGGTTTTATTCCAAATGACCCGTCATATCAAACAGGTTTGAAAATAGCAATGGAGTAATCTTGAGTTTGTCTGGTATTTCTATTTCTTTTTCGTAAAAGTTGTGATGTTTATAGCAAACCCCAGAGGATTTTGGCCCCTACTTATTCTTCGGAAACTGCATGTTAACACACAACCCGTTAGTCAGTTGACTTTTTCTGTGAAAACCAACATATTTAAGAACCTTTACTTTTTTACTTCGCCCTGGTGACTCTTGAGGTAAGAAGTTTGATAAAAGGTATTTAATTCATTTGAACTGGATAACTGTTGCACACATCAAGTGCACTTAAAAACGTCGATGTTTTAATGGGACTGTACCCTAAATTTCTATTTTACTTAAGAATGAAGATCTGCGCGTTTCTAAAAGTGATGACACAAAACATGTTACGTAATTCTACTTAGTTTTTCCAATAAAAACTTTTTATTTGCTTGCTACTTACCCCCCTGCGAAACTGCGATGGGAGATAAGCATTTCACTGAATTAGGCTCTTACCTTCTGTCAGGATTTAATATACATTCAGTGGTACGCCTTTTCATAGCAGACTAGTTGGTTAGCATAAAATCTGTCAAAAACAAAAGTAGCATCGCCAGACAGAGTCTTCAGAGAGTCTTGCCGCCGAGTCACGAGCTCTGCCAGGTTAGTTAAGCGCTAATTCCTGGTGCGACTTGAGGAAAATACGGTGCGCGAGAACACTTAGCTTTTGCACTTTGCTCGGTCGGTCACCCTAGCTCCAGTTTGCACTATATATTTTACAAGCACCCACACATTCCCCCGTTGTGATTTTTAAACAAAATTACACAGCCATCTCTAAAGCTATTATTTCCTACTCCAGCTGGAAAAATAACCTACCAGTCTTATTCGTACTATTCTGAACAGAATGAAAATTGATGACATAGTTTAAATTACTTAGCACTGTTTTAAATCCTAGTAAAAACAATTACACTATTTGTTAGGTGGTGTAAACATCAGTGTTAACTGTAGCGTATAGCTAACACCGATGCCTCTGCCCTCTTCAGCAGATTAGAGTAACTGGAGTGGTCATAACTTTTAGTGCATTTTTTCCTTCGCTGCAAAATCACAGAACAAAACAAAGTAAAGATGTTCAAGCCTCTTGCTATGGGGTCAGCGCGTCAAGCTACAAAAAAACGTCGGAACTACAAAAGTTGAAATATGTCCTTATTTCTTCTCTCTCCACTAATTTGTGCCACTTGGAGGCGTTCTCTGGATTACCGGTACGTAATAAAGAAAACAATGTGTACATTACACCCCCGGAATGCTATGTAACTAAGGGGCTCCATCCCTCCGAGTTAAACATTGCCTAGCAGGGGGCTGCATCCCACAAAGTTAAACACTGCACGGCGGTGCTGCCATTGGCAGAGCCGGTGCAGAGGAGTGCAGCTCAGGAAACAGCTCAGGTTACAACCAGGGGGGCGGCGCCCATGAACAAGGAGGAGGGGATGGAAGGGGCAGTGGCAGGGAAAGGGTTTGTAGATCTTACAACACTTCTGAGACTGCAAAAGTTACCGATTACAAAGTAGATGGAAGGGACTACGTGTATATGCTTTTTAACGAGCACTGCCTGACTGGAAACTGTTTTGTATCGTGTACAATTTCTTGGAATGGATCTTTACGCAGAGTCGCAGTTGTTTGCTAGAAGGGGTTAAAAGTTTTGCAGCTGTAACCGAGAGTTCTTTTCTTCCTGGCACAGCATGTGGGATAATGAAGAAGTGTCTTAAGGGGTCTCATTTTGGTTTGAAGATGCTTGGATTTTCATGCAGGCGTTGGAGCGCCTGAAGTCGGAGCCTGGTGTGTGGAGGGCCCTCTGGTTTACTCAGGGGAGGTGGGTCGCATTCCTCTTTCCGTTTCATCCTGTGCACACACGCCTGCTTCTGGGGAAAAGACATTGTTTTCTTGACGTTTTTCTCTCAAGATAATTGTACGATGGTGGTTGCATTGCAAAACCTTGCAGCACACGGAAGAAGCTGCTGAACATGTCATTCTCAGTCAAATAATGCAGAAAAAAATGTCCTATGCATTCGGGATCATTCCTGAATAACTGATTAAGTTGTTTCTTGTCATAGAAAGCTACGATGCCCCTTGTAGTTTGTAGGGTGCCATGAGTACCACTGTGTACACTAATACAGCGCTTTCACATGGCTATTACTTGGTAGAAAAAGATGATTTCTAAGTCGGACATCCCCTACTGCTACCGAACTTTTTGTCTGTTTATTGCAGCAGTGTTGCTTGCAGTTTCCATACTAAGTTGTATTAGTTCAAACAGCTGTGTGCCTATCAAGTAGTTGTCTTTTCTTTCACAGCTGTGCAAATATGTATATTTGCGTACCCCTCAGTTGTCCCCAGTTTTGTCTCTAAACTTGATTTAATTCTTAAATATGTGCTTCCATATTTGTAAGAATCGAAGCTAGTGAATGTAAATTACTTCTATCAACATTACAAGTCGCAAATACTATCCCTGAATTGAGGCTCTTGTCCCTGATTCTTGGGTTAGAAGGTAGATAGGTAGGCATGCTTGTGTGTGTTGGGGGGGGGGGGGGGGGTAAAGATTAACTATCCAGTAAGTGATGTGCAAATTACTAGTTTAGACTGCACTTAACTTGCCCAGAAATGCTTGCAGGAAGGAGGGTGTTCTAGATAATCTGGGTGAATGCTTTCACGTCTTTACTCTTGAAGTGGAGTGTCTGTGCTCTGCAGTGTTCACTAATTCAGCTTGCAATATATATGTAACACTTAACGAAAGTAAGGAAGTTAGAAAAATGCAACTGTTACTGGTTAGACCCAGATACATGTTTCTGTAGCTGAGGCTCATTCTTGACAGTAAGATCCCTAACACATGGTCTATAGGCATTCAGGCAAGTTGTTCATAGAGATAAAAGCAAAAACAAACTTTGCATGTGCTGTAAGCCCTTCCCTTACATTTTTATTTAATTTTGTAGCAGTCACCTGAAGTTGGTGGGCTGCAACCTGTATGCACTTGTCTCTGCTTCTCTGCAGTCTTCCTGGACTCTGATCCATTTAGTCACTGTTTAGTCATTAATCAGGTTAGATCACGTAATGAAAGAGAAAAAAGCAGAGTAAACATATGGCATTTGTGCTTGAAAGAACAAAATTTAGCTGTTACTTGCTGCAGCGTCTGTGATGGGAGTGTTTCACTGAAAACTGTAGTTACAATGCTTTTTACTGTTTTAAAGTGAATCAATGTCAGAGCAGCTTTGGGCGTCCATATTAATGTGCTACAATTTTATTTTTGTAAGTTAGACTCTGACCTAAAAGATTAATCAGCTTTCTGGACTCCAGGCACATACTGCAGAAAAATGCAAGTCTGAAAACTTACCGAAAGAGTAAAAATATTTCTTTTGCTGGTCCACAAAACTACCCCCTACATATTCCTAACAGCTTTGCTTGTAATACAAAAATAATCTTTGTAAAAATTGCCACTTCAGAATTTTCAGCCATCAAATGCTAAAACTTCACTGAATTTTCACATATTGAAATGGTTAACTAGAATCCCTGGGGATTATAATTTATAACCATTTGGTTGATCAGTAGTAAAGAAAATGCGGTACGTGAGCTCCCTAGTCAGGCAGATACAGTGAAGTTCTTGGATGGTCTTGCACATATAATTGGAAGGATGTTATTCTTCTGTTTGGGCTGTTTACCCATGCATGTCAGTTTGGTAAAGCAGAATGGGCAAGGTATCTGATGAGGTGAAAATTAGCTTGACAGAAGGGTGGTCTGCAGGGCTGTCTATCATTTGCAGATGACAACTCCTCCCCAAGTGTGAACCGAAGAGGGAGACAGAGTTCCCTTTCAAAGAGTGGGGGAGGGAAAAAATAACACTGCATGTGCCTTTGACTGTGTCTGAAACACCAGGAGGGATTACAGTATTGGAGACAGAAAGAAAGGGACATGCAGAGACCAAAATCATGCTGAGGCAGTATTTAAATTGTGATTGAGGAATATGCAGTGAAGTACATGTTCTGTTTGTTATTATATCTACAGGCTATTGTTACTTATAATAATAATAATAATATAATAATAAGCTGCCTTTTTAAAGCTGTTTGGCAGAACAGATGCACATTGCAGTTTGAATTTAAAGCTTCAGTCTGAGGCTTGAACAGAAATTGAAATACTTCAGCGACATAGTAGTAAGGTTTGTGTCTCTGCATGTGTCTGAGGATAGCATTTTTTACATTTGCCAAAACTCAGAACTGTAAAACGTATGCTAGAACTCCAACACTGTATGGTACGATAGTAACACAAGTGAAACTTACCATTTGATGTAGGTATTTGAACTTTTTCATGATTCAAGGTTTTAGTTTGATGTTTTAAAAGGGAAAAAGTCAGTGGAAATCTGATGCAAGTTAGTGTGTTTAAAGTAATGTGCAAAAATGTTGACAAAGTGCTACGAAATGTAGCAGGACTCGATTCAATGCACATTTTGAATTCTTCTAGTTGGTTAATAGTTAAGACAGCTACTCAATTTGTGCATTTCTTATTACTGACTTAAACCAAATGTAAGCAGCAAATATGGATGTTGGATAGAATCTTAGTCACATGCTGGTTGTCATTCAGATATTTTAATCTGGAGCATTATTTAATCATGTTTAATATAGTTTTATAAGAATTTAAATATGCATTGTTTACACTTGAATTTCACCTACATAAAGCTGTCATTTAGTTTCGTATGGGTATTTAATGCATTGCAAACCATACGTTAAGTAGTGAAGGTAAATGATTTTTATTGCAGAACCTTTACAAGACAATCAGTCCTATTTTAGGTCCTGCTTAATCTGCATACATTTGTAAGTTTCTAAAAGTCAGACTTAAAACTGGTTGTGATGATAGCAGCAAAAGTTTTCAGTTCTCCCTGCTTGTATGTTTTACAGTTAGCTCTGCCTCCTTCCTTTTCTTCAGTTGTTAACTGTTACCCAATCCAGGAGAGCAGTTAAGACCATAAGACTTTTGTAGCTGAGATATCTATGATTAGAACCATCAATATAGCTTTCTGTTCTTGCCAACTTTGTTATGAAAGTGGTGTTTGTAAACAATGGTACTACTGAGCTGTCTCTCTATTCCAGAAGCATTATTGTTCTTTCTGCCTAGGCTGTTTTGAATGGTTTGTGGTACGGGGTGTTTTGATCCTTTCATTGGTATGTCACTGTGGTTGCTGTGTGCCACTATGAGGTTTTGTAGTTCTGTTTACTAGAGAAGAACTTGGCAGTGGAAACATTTTCACTACTTATAAAGATATTTGAAGTAGTTTGAGATGCTTAACTAACATTTTCTTTGTTGTAAACTAACCTAAGAGGTATTTTGAACCTAAATGTAAATTTCTGAAAACTCTTTTAATTTACTTATAGCATAAATAATGCCTTGATTAAGAACAATGTCATTTTAAAGAATGCAATGAAAAAGCTTAGTCTGTGGTTTGTAGATTGGAATTGCTAAATGCAATATGTTGGTACACATAGAATTATGTGCTTTTCAAATTCAGACTGGACTATGTAAAGAATATTTCTGTAAATAAAAGGTTTATGCTATATCTTTAGTCATAAGAAAGAAAAGTTGTATTGTATAGCTGGCACAGTAAATGTTAAGTTTTTTTATGTAATATAGCTGTTAAAATTTCCTTGGTTTCGTGTATTTAGTATGTGCAGTGATGCTTTGAACCAGGTCATCACTGTACTGTCTTCTAGTTTTCAGAACTTTTATGTCACATTTCAAAGGTACCTCACTCTTATTAGTTTGGTAATTAGTGTAATTGTCTAGCAGTGGCTCCATCATACATCTGTCTTGAGGTCAACCTAAGAAGTATAGTTTTGTAGTAAGAGAAGGACTGCTGTTTCTGTACAGTTTCTGCAAATCTAAAATAAAATTTCCTGCATGTAGAGTAGTATTGACAACTAACTTGATGAAAGGGAGCCCACAACTTGGATACTCCTGAGGTGCTAACATAATTTGATGTCAGAAAATGAAAAATAACTTAAGTTTCACATATTTTAGAAGCACCAATCTATTTTTTTTATTTTCCCTTGAGCTTTTCTCAGACCTCTAAATTTGGCATTCAGAAACACTCAATTGACATGCAAAATATCTCTCTCTCTTTTCCCCCCTGCAGCTAGCTGAAGTGGAAAGTTGCACATCTAGGCTGAAGTCCCTGTTTTCGTTTCATGCTCCTTCAGAGACTTTCTGATGGGATTAGCGTCCAGATGGGGTTCGAGTGGAGGACAAGGAACTGGCACTGAAAGGATGTCTAGCTGGACTTTTTTTATGTGCTTTGCCGTGGTTACCATGGCCACACTTACCTTAGCTCATGCGCCATATATTTTACAAGATGAAACCACAACAGAGCCTGAAGGTAGGTATCTATATTTAAAGACTAAACTTGGCAGATTATTTCCACATAGAGCAACTTTGTTGTTGGATAGAAGTTGATTTTTCTTGTATGGATTTTGCTACTTCCGTTTATTTTAGTCTGTATAGATACTATGGACATTCAGAAGCTATTTGTACTGCATACCGCTGCATCAGATTTTGGAATAGCAAGGTATTTGTTACTGCTAGGGTGGTTAGGGTAATGTTATCAAAATGATTGCTGTTGTACTGCCATATCTGTGCCCTGGTGATTTGTTTAGTGATATGGGATTAAAGACTAATAAACAAAGTCTATGGTATGATGTAATGGACAGTACCATGCTTTAACAACTGTTTTATTGTATTTTTGCATCATGTTCCCTTGTCTGGTATGCTGTGGTAAGACATTTATTCCATTATGCAGGTTCATTTTGTGATCTTTTTATATTGCCATTCATCTACTTGTGCACATATGCCATGAGATCAACAAGTGCTAATTCGTATATGTTTGTATGTATTTTTTCTTTGTGATTTGAAGTTTGGATATGTGGATTTGAAAACCATTTGAAATAATGTTAAAAACACTGTCGGCAAGACGTGGCTGAACTAATGCTCAATTTATTCATGCATTCGGACTGAAAAGTGCAATGAAAGAACTAGGTTAATTAAAGACTGGTGTGCTGTGTATTGTTTGTGACAAAGAGGAAAGTACTATGTACTTTATATTGTGTAAGTCAAATGGCTGTTTGAAACAGTGTCACCTTTAACTTTGTGAAATGAGATTTTTTTTCTGTTTTTAATGTGTCAAATTTGACTAATGAAGTAAATAAGATTTTATGACTAGTTTAGATCGCAGTCGCTGTGTTTTCTCTCTCTCTCTCTCTCTCTCACTCTTTCACTGTGTGTTTTCTGCAGTACTGTTGAAAGTTTGTTGATTTGTACAATGCTATAATGCACAGATAATTTAGTAATAGCGTTGTTTTGCTAAGATTTGTCATAAATTGCAGAACCCCTCATCCGTTTGGTATATCGAAGTTTTGCCATTTGCTTCCCTTTGAAGGAAAACACGTCTGATTTTTCACAGATGAATTGGTGACTAGAACAGTGCTGTTGTAGTGTGAATGCATAATTTGTGTGCTTGTTTGTACATTGCTGGTTAATTAAAACAAAACAAACCACTTTCCTTCATTAGAACTTGATTTATGCTGCTGTTAGGCAGCACTGTGAGCATTCTGTTAATAGATCTCTGCTATGGTTTATTTTAACAACTTTTGCTCAAGTTCCTGAGTCAGTGTCTCACTGTTTTTGTTTTTTTCTGTTTTTGTGTGATCTGCAGAAAACTCAAAAAGTACATATCAAAAAGTATTAAAGAAAGTCATTTAGTATATATCCTGTTATTCAAAATGATTGAAAGATTTTTTTTAAATGACAGTGCTTCCTTCACATACATACCTCACCTGGAGCACGTACATGCTTACCATACTGTATGTAGCGGATATAATTTTTTCCTAACCAACTCTTTTCTTGCAAAATGGTACAGTTAACTTGGTTTTAAGTTTATCAGTCTTTTTGCATTTATTGGCATCATTAAACATATAATGCAGTAGCGTAGTATAATGTTTTTGTTTTTTTTTGCTGCTTATGTATGCTGCCGCTAATGTAGATGTCAAATCAGATCAGGTGTCAAAGTCCTCAGAGTAAGCTTTAACTAAGTGAGTTGAGCAGGCATGCAAATCCATCACATACCAGTAAAAGACTTCTTGCCTCAGCTAGTTGTAGTATACCACAAACAAGGCTATTGCCTGAAAGAAAAATACTTTGTTGCAAGCAGCAAAGGAATACAGTTCAGTTTTCAACACCAAATGCATCATTAGTTATTGTTTAGTTTTTTTTTTTTTTTTTTTTTTTTTTTTTAACATCCAAAATTAGCCACATGTTTTGATCACATTAAATACTACCCTCTGTGGTCTTTGACGCTTACTGCAATTTTGCCTCGTAATGTAATTGCTGTAATTTCAGAGATGCATACTTCTCTGTTTTTGTAACTTAATGTCATTTCATATTGTCCATAGAAGCTTGATGGTTTGTCAGGCTTAGGTTATGTTAGTAGTGATCTACTCTTTGCAGAACAGTAAGCGTGAGATGGTAATGTTTGCAGTTTCGTGATATTTAATTACAACCCTTAACCCAAAATCTCAGGTAAAATTAGGTACTGACCTCAAGTCTGTAAAATTAAGGTAGTAGGTTTCTGAAAACTTATGTAGACTGTGTACAATTCTGGACTCTGGGTGGAAAAATCAGAAAGGTGGTGGCGACTGTGTGTGTGTGTCGGTGCGTGTGTGTGTGTGTCAGTGCGTGTGCGAGAGTGAGTGTGCTTTGTTCAATGTGTGCATGCAGACCTTCAGTGAAGGAAACCACAGTGGAGTATGACTGGTACTAGCATTGGTGAAACTTTAAGCACAAAGTAGAAAACTATGCAAAAATCTGCACTTGTAGGCTTGACTTTGGTAGTGTTAACTATTTTATAGAAGTGTACAAATGACTATTTTGAATTCCATTTAACTAGATTTAGTCATGGGCAACTCACTATGGCTTCAGACAAATCAGCACTTGTTTGAGCAGTCATTTTTATTGTGTTTAATAAGGCATCAGCTAACTTGGTAAACAGAACGTGAGTGCATGTGTGTAAAACATTCAGTACATTACTTAGAGTGTACTGCTGTTGTTTTAGTTACTCTACCAAATCAAATGCATTTTGTTTGTGTGGTAGGTTATATAGAGAGTTGAAACTTGGAAATACTATTGGACTGTTTTAGTTTCAAGGTGTACATCAGTAGCCAACGGGTTCTGTTAACTAATATTAAGTGAAGGAAGTTTCATTGTGATTAAATATCACTAGTTTAGTTCTGAACCCGTTTTGAGCAGAATGTGGGTAGTTTGGGCAAATACACAAGAAATAATGATAGCATAGGTAATGCAAACAAGACTTACATTCGGTATATGTTGAGTGATAACGTGGGAAATGAAAATGCTATATAGATGATGATGATGATTAGTGAGACTGGGGGAAGCTGAGAATTCTATACGTGAATGTGCAATTGAACTGCAGCAGGTAACTATGAACTGCAGCAGGTAACTAAGTTGTCTCTTCAAATAAAAAGTGCAAGTGTATCTGTGGTGTTGTGGTTGGTGGGGGGCTGATATTACCACTTCATGATTCAAACGAGCAAGGTAGAATATTCTTGTATTTGTTGGATGTTACACTGTAGGAAGTGTGTAGCCTGGAGGACTGAATGCATTCAGTGAAAGGGAGTTAACAAGAAAGTTAAGATAGAAAAGGTCTTCTAAAAGTAGACCCTTTTCAGTTTATATTGTGGTAGAAGGGAGTTGTGAAGAGTTTTACTCAATACCTTGATGTGAATTCAGAAAGAAGATGGAGATAAATTGATGAGCATAAACAGCAACATTAGCGGGGAAGGTTTAGATCACTTTCTAGAAATTGAAGAACAAAAGCAGGCCTTTGTTTCTGATGGAATTTCTTGATTAAGGTAGGAAAAAGGCTACCATTAAGAGATAATTGTGATGATCCTATCAGTGAATACAGAGTCTTGTAAAAGTTACTGATGGCCCTCAGAAACGTATGAGATTTAGACTCTGTCTTAACACAAGTAGAAATGGTATCTAGCAGAAGTAATGGGTGATGAGTGATTTTTAGACTTTGTGCAAAACAGGGTGCAAATGGTAGTGCAGATGTTTTTTTTTTGGTATAACTAAAGATATAAAGTGGCCTAAGACGGAGCATGTAACAAATTGCCATTAATTATTAACTGGACATTGGTTAAATACTCCCAAGTTGGTCACTGCTAGAATGGCGAGTTTTGAATAGTTGTATTTATCTTTTTGTATGTAATTTCATAATAGCTTACAAGACTGGAATAGACAAGTTCTCACACCTCAAGATGCAGAGCATTTCACTTTTAATTTGCTTGCTGAGGAGAATGTTGTTAGTTTCTCAGTACATCTGTTTAGAATATAGTTGTATAGAATTGTGGAAATGTAAGATTCACAAGGAAGAAGTGATGTTACACTGATCCATTTCTCACAAATAGAAATTGTGCATTGAGTTAGGTGTATAACTTTTGCACATTAGAAGAAATACAGGAAATAAAATGGGAGTAGCTGTGGTATTGTAAACATATGTTTTTGTTGTAAAACTGTTGTTTCGCCTAGAATTTCTGAACTCTTCACATTTTAGAACTGTATATCTGAAGGTCATTTTATTATGAATTTGTACATTCCAGCCAACCTCAGGATTATAGAGACATTACATTTTGCTTACTATAAATAAAATAATAAATAATTTGCAAATAAGGATCTTCACTGTCATTGGTCATTGCAGGTGTTTCAGTACTGTTAGTTTTGGAAGCCTTTTTCAGTCCATTTCAATATAAATTCACAGTCTTGCTGCATTGATAATATTTTTCTGTAATATATCCCAGTACACTAAATTGCATTAACATATTATAGAGATTTAAAATTTTCTCATCTTTATTTGCTAAGAGGGTTGTTCACGTACTGCAGTTAATTGATTGATGGAATGATTTCATGGCATTATTAGAATTACATTTTTGTGTATAATGTACAGCTTAATTCAAGAAAATTAACCTACTGACAAAACAGGAACAAAGTCTGCAGTACAGGGATGCTTGAATTTTAAATCCAGCTGTTTGATAAAAATGGTAATACAGCTTGAGTAAATAAACACAGCGGGGAATTGTAAGACCAAGACACTTTTGCAGATTGTGACACTTGTTTTCCAAAAATAAATACATTGCTTCTTTCATAAGCTGCACAAATACTCCATAGTTACACAAACGTTGTACGTAAAACTATAAAACTATAATAGGCTATATAGTGGGAAGTCATAAGATACTTTTATCCATTTCATCTGCAGAATTCATTTCCTCTCCTCAAAGATAAGCAAATCAATGTTTAAGTTATTTCATGCTAAACCAAAAACAGCTATGATTTCGTTAGCATGAGTGCATTTGCTATTGGACTTTGCCCACATGCCTTTCTTCTTGAATTTATAATATGTTTTGAGACTACTGATTTAAAAAATATTTTTTTTGAATAATTTGTGTGAACAACATGCAGTTTTCTTGTGTTGTTAAATTTGATTTTTTGTAACTGTTAATAATGTGCTTTGAAAATGAATAACGCAGAAAGTAATTTGGTATATATTGGGGCTGTGTGTGTGTGTGTGTGTGTGTGTGTGTGTGTGTGTGTGTGTGTGTGTGTGTGTGACTATGTCTGTCTTTATATACATTAAATGCAGGTATGTCTACACACACACACACACACACACACACACACACACACACACACACACACACACACACACAGTATATGCCTGTGTCTAGGTTAAGCTTAAACTTTAAAAGTGGCATATGAGACATCTGGAAGATGTAATGTTTCTCTGAGACTTCTGAATCCTAACCTAAAAGTGAATAATTAGGCAAAGATGCTTCAAGTGATACTAGAGGTTCTCTGAGCAGAACATTGTTGTTTCACCTGGTATCTGCATTTTCCTATTTAAAGTGGTTGGAAGCAATTAAACATCATAACCCAGGGTCACAAAAATGTATACTGACAACTAGGCCTCCAAAGTGAGCATCGGTGGGGCAAGAACATGACGTTGAAATATATTACTCAGATGTGCTCCTTAAAATACTGGTGACTAAAAAAAAACAGTAAGGAAGAACTGCAGTGAATGCATAGTGTTTATGGTAATTGGCATAGTGTTAATGGGTACTTACATAATATGTAGTCATGATTACTGAAAAATAATGCAGCATCACAGAAATAAATAGGTGAAATGAAACAACAAAGGAAGTAAAGTAACATTTTCAGTTTTGTAATAGTCTTCACCTAGCTTGAAAAGTATATAATTTGGAAAGGTACTTCAAATTGGAAATCTGTGTCTTACTAGGTTAAAAAAATGTTAGTTTAGGAACTTTTTGTTATTCTGTTTATGCACAAAGCACTGTGAATTAATCTTGGAACTTTTTGTCATTCTGTTTATGCACAAAGCACTGAGAATTAATGTTGTAGTCATTATGTTGTTTGATGGACTGCATACAAGATTTAAAAAAGCCATCATTTTACTTAGTATGTGTTGACCAATGTAATTCATTAAGTAAAATGATTTTTTTTAAACATGGTACATAGTTTATTTTATCAATGCAATTTGTTATACAAGAGCTTAGTTAAACATTTGTTTTCATGCAAATATTAAGACTTTATATTGTGTTAGGTATTTAAAGATGCTTAGTCCTTCAATGAAGTTGCAAGTGGCACAAGGCAGTATTTTTCCCCAGTTATTATCACAGAATGTTATGAAATGGGGCCATGCATCTGAAGTACAGGTATTTGCACTAAAGTACAAAAACATATATTTGGGGTGTAGAATCATGATAGCTGTTTTTTTATTTGTTTTTTTTCTAAGTGATGTGTTTTTGATTAGCTTTAGGGGTAAAGATTCTAGCTGTGAGCCTCTGCTGCATTGAAGATATTAGACTTGATATTGATTTAATTTTAGTAATACTTTTGTCTATTTTATGAAGAGAAATAACTTCAGAATGATGTGACAAGTGTTTGCCATGCTATAGCACTGATACAAAATGTAAATTTGTTTTATTACAGTGTATTAAAACTTTAAGGTCCAAGTGCCGTTTATTCTTTTGCTCTCTTTGCACTAGCTGCTACCTGCTAGTCTGCTTGCTAGCTATTGTATGCCAGTCTGCAAACTTCACACCTTACAACCAGTTTTAACTTCTGCCATAGCAACAGTGGGGTGATCCTCATGATTGATGTAATGACTGTAAAAGGTGATGGGATGAGAAGTATTCATCACTTGACATGATGGAGTGAAAGGCTGCATGCCTGTTTTGAGTACTTGAGCATGCATATGGGCATGGTTACTTCATGAATTTGCTGCTTCACCCCTCTCCCCAAACAAATCTAGTGACGCCATTTCCATCATGACTGGAAGCTGCTCTGTAGTGTCATGTATCTTGCTTCTAGACCTGGGATAAGAGAGTTGGCTAGTGGTCCTGTCCAGCATCCTGGACCACTTTTCAGTCAGGATCACTGGCAGTATAGTCCGTAACAAATTGCCATTTACCATCAGTCTGACTGTACTTTAAAACTGCTGTATGGAGTTATTTTTCAGACTGACATTATCTGGAGTTTTTTTTTTGGTTTGTGAGCATTTCCATTTGAGAGTACTGGCCTTAGTTTAAATGCACTTTTTCCCGGTGCACAGGCATTCAAATGTATTAATTTTTTTTAAACTTGGACTTCTTTTCTAATATTTCAGGATTTGTTCCACTAGATGTTTACGGGTGTGTATGCTGGTGTGTCTGTGTGTGTAAACAAATTTAAAGTGGTGATTTGCAAATTATATCCTTGCTGTTTTTGTAGATCTCCTCAGTAAGTGTTGACTGCATTGCTTGTGCATTTACAGTTTGTTTTGTAAGGTGGATGTCAGAATGCAAGCCAATGACAAAACAGTGCTTAGTATCGCACAAAGAAATGTTTGGCAAAAATCAGTAGAAAACTGCTAAACCCTCCAAGAGCCTACTTAAAGCCCATGGTTTGTAAGTTACACATGTTAGTGCTGTTGTACATGCCAAACCATGTCTGTGGCTTGAGATTAATATTTGCTGCAGACAACATAAGTTGAATGGTACTTGCTGTAAAATTGGCACAGGCAATCACTGTTGTTCTTTTTTTTTTCTTTTTCCGTTTTGTTTTTAGTTCCCAATTTGTTTTAAAGAATGTACAGCTTTATTATCCAATCTAAAGATCTGGTGTAATACATAGGAGACTTTAAGTAATGATTTCATACTTTCATCTGTTTTCCTTTTTTTTTCCTTGGTCAGCCAAGACCTTGATCTCCCAACCTCCCTTGCAGCTAGTAAGCCCATTTGTCTTTGTAGCCTTGCATGATTTGAGCACCCCATAGTGGGATCTTTTTCCAGAGGAAAATATCTTTTCAATTGGCACACTTTTAGTCAGGGGTTGACGCATGCAGCTAGGTTTGGATATTTTTAAAAAAAGCCTAAGCTAACCTCTTGGTAACTAGCGTGTGTACCCACTGAAGTGGGGCACTGTCACTCCATGTGCTGCCTGCCTCAACACACCTGTGGTAAAGGCTGTTTGTCTGAGTACAGTGTGACAGAACCAAGCACACATTCCTTTTCCTTATGCTACATGCTGCATGGCCATCTTAAAGCATCTCTCAGCATTACAATCGACTTCTATCCCTAAGTTGGGGTAGCTGATGTTGGCTGCTTACTTGCCAGCTCATCCGACATGTCAGCCACTAATCAGTCCTGGGCCATGTTAGTCACACTTGGGGCTTTATCTGTATGCGCCATGCAGTTACTGCTTTATCACTTATGTGTCTGTGCAGTTTGGACTTTTTTCTATGCACCTTGCAGAAATATTTTTTCTTTCTTTACCAATTTATCCATTGTTGCCTTTCATCTTTTGAGAGATATTTACTTCCTGTGATAATATGAATGGCTTGTGTAAGAACGTTTACATTGTTATATGCTTTTGGGGTCTCCCTCCTCAACACGTATAAGTTTGCTCATTGGCTGAGCAATGTTCTACCACTAGAGTGCATTAGTAGCATCATTGTTTTCCATTTTATCTTTCATGTAATACAAGTTTAAAATGCAGAAGTATGAAATGTGAATGTGAATGAACTATTCCTTACACTAAAGGTGTGTGTGTGTGTGTGTGTGTGTGTGTGTGTGTGTGTGTGTGTGTGTGTGTGTGTGTTTTCATTCAGTTTTTTTCCTAGATTACATCATCCCTTACCAATTGTAGTTAGATTTTATGCAAGCAGAAACATTCTTACGTAAATCTTAAGTACACATGTTTAAACAGGGTTTATAGTAGGAAAAAAAAGAGCTTGTAGTATGTTTACACTAAACATTACTAATCTGTTGATTCAATCTAAAGATGGCATTGTATACCTCATAGTAACCTCACACAAGGTCCGGTCAACATGCAGCACCCAATGAAGGCAGCCACACCATAAAGATAAACGACCGTTGAAAAACGACAATTTGCCAAATAATAAAACAAGATTTATTCCAATAGTCAGATTGAGCGCTTTCGTTTCCAAACGGGAAACTTCATCAGAATCACTTGTCATCACATCCTGTTGTGTTTAAAAAGATACACCCATTAATTGATTGGTTGAAATCAGAAATGATCTCATTAATTGACTAAAAAATACACATACTTATAAACCCTATCATGTCACATAAAAATCATGTACAAACTTTAATAACTTAAAAACACAAATGTACATATATATGTATATATAGGTGTGTGAATTCTTGTTTTATTTAATAACAATTAGCTTTGAGTTTGAGCGCTGGTATCAAAGAGACATGGTCATTAGGTCCAGGATGAATACATGCATCCAGTCTCAACTGCCATATTAATTCTCTAAACTCAAGTCTGTTCTGCCAATCACCCCCTCTTTCTGAAATGTATATTTTTCCAAAACCCAAAATTTAAAATCAGCGTATGTACATTTGTGTTTTTAACTTTTAAGTTATTAAAGTTTTTACGTGATTTTTATGTGACATGATAGGGTTTATAAATATCTGTATTTTTTAGTCAATTAATGAGATAATTTCTGATTTCAACCAATCAATTAATGGGTGTATCTTTTTAAACACAACAGGATGTGATGACAAGTGATTCTGATGAAGTTTCCTGTTTGGAAAAGAAAGTGCTCAATCTGACTATTGGAATAAATCTTGTTTTAGTATTTGGCAAATTGTCATTTTTCAACTGTCATTTATCTTTATGGTGTGGCTGCCTTCATTGGGTGCTGCGTGTTGACCGGACCTTGTGTGAGGTTATTTGGCATTTTTTGGTACGGTCATTTCACCCTTATTTTACAAGTTATACCTCATAGTAAGCCTTGACCTTAAAGCTTGCCCTCTTCTTTTAACCTGATGGAATATAAGCGACCTATTTCATGTTTAACTTTGCAGGGAAAAAAACTTTAGTGTACATCTATTTATTTGGCACACCAGTTTAATATAACAGGAAAGCAGTTTCTATCTCAGTTGTGTTTTTAGCAAAATATGTGCCTCCTAGAAAACTTATCAAACCTGTTGCATTCATATTTTCCTTGTTTTTTTTCCAGTTAATCAGTATGAGTACTGCAGAATACTTACAGTTGCATAATATAAAACTCCAGTTGTTCTGTAGTTTAAAGAGGTGAGCTTTAGAATAGGGCAATGTGCCTGAGACCGAAATTCCCCTTTGAAAATGGTCATCTGTTGTTTGCCTTTGCAATTTTAGTCCTATGGTGAAACTTCTGCATTCTTCTTAAAATTAAGCTACATTTGCATTCTACGTACTGCTAAGTGGGAAATAAATAATATAAAATGTTTACCCATGCAGTGTTAGTGGAACAACAGGAAGCACACTTGCCTTTAGTGCAGAAGGCTATGGGTTCTATTCCCTCACCAGATGGATGGGTTGCTGATACTGCAGAGCAGCATAAGGGGGTACTGCACTACTGTGCTTGTTGTCCTTCAGATGAGATGCTAAACGGAGATTCTGTTTGCTTGAGTTTGTGGTAGCTCAGGCAGATGTAAAAGATGCCACTGCAACTATAGAAAAGAGTAGACGTTTCCTGAAGCCTTGAACAAATTTCCCCTAGTAATATAAATACCTCCTTGCCTCTCCCTTAAAAAGAGGTCACTGGCTTAATGGGACCAACCTGGTCAACAAAGAATAAATAAATAAATGTTTTAACATTAGGTTCTAAATAAATGGTGTGGTAAAGCATGTAGATGGCAAACTGTGTAGCTCATTTTTTGTTTATCTGCATTCTTGCAACATCATCAAAAGTTTGTTTTATTTATTCATTTATTTATTTATTTTACGTATGTATGTGGTTACTTATTTGTTGAACAAGGTAGAATACTGATCTCGGCTGGCATTGCGTTTATATTCCGAAAGTACACTTAAGTAAAATGTTGCAGTGTTAGTTAAGGTATTTACACCATGTGCATAGTTTAAACAAAAGATTGCAGTGTTACACTCACACTTCAAAATATTTACAGTGCGTTATGCAAAAATATTTAGATGTTTGCTTTGCATTTCTATGCAAACTATGAGTTATGAAAGAAGGTGGAAGAAGAGAGATAAGAAGGCTGGAGTAAAGGTAACTGTAACAGTGAGCAGGTGATTTGGGAGACAGATGTAGATGAACATTAACTTGTCTTGTTGTGTAGAGGGTGTAAGAAATGTTGAGAGGAGTTGCCATATTTAAGTGATGGAGTTAGTTTGAAAGCATTTGCACTAGTGTGTAAGTGTTATTTGTTCTGATGTGGCTTTCCATTGGCATGAGTATAGAGATTGTATAGTTGGGTGCATTTCAGATTAGTAAGAAAAGTTGTAGATGTGAAGTTGTTGCAGAAAGGGATATTAACTTATAGGTTCATAGGTGTGTACTAGACTAATTGCCCTGGAGCCTTCACAAGTCTAGCCCATTGGATTATCCTGGCATTGTGCCACAAACCTTAGTTCCAGTGCCTCTGTCAAGTAGAGTCACTGGAGTGATCCCTGGGGGGAATTTTATATTTTCCATCCACTCATCAAGATTTCTCTTGAAGAGGGCCAGTGAGGTGCTCTGCTTGACATGTATGGGAAGTCTATTCCATAACATGGGCAGTCTCTGGGTTATGAACCTGTCCCTTCAGCATGTTCTGTTGATTGTGGTAATGAGATTGAGGTCTCTGGAGCGTGTGGTGCAGAGGGATTGGGATTTCTTTTAGATGTAGCATTTCTAACAGAGCTGGGTCATACATGTAAGTAAAGCAGAGATTGCCTCTAAGTAGGCAATATGAGACAGAGAATAGTTGGAGTTTTTTTGAGTCTGTCCATATAGGACATGTGTTTAAGGCCTAGGATCCTTTTTGTGAGGTACTTTTGTGGCCTCTCCAGTTGTTGCAGGTGTCTAGTGAGGTACATTCCAAATGGGGCATTGTACTCGATGACTGGCCTAATGAGGGAAGAGTAGAGGGAGACAATGACCTCTTTCTTGCTGGATGCAAAAGCCTTAGTAATGAGATGTGCCACATAGAAGAACTTTCTGACCACAGTGGCAACGTGGTGGTCAGAAGAGAGGTTGCTATCAACCTGTGTTCCCAGATCTCTTATAACGCCTTCTGGTGTTCAGTGAACTACCATCAATGTGGTAATTCAAGCGAACAGGGTTTTTCCCACGAGGGGGGGGGGGTGATGACACATTTTTTGGCATTGAGCTTAAGTCCATGGTTCTGACACCAGTCATTGGTGTCACTGAGGCCTTTCTGTAGGATGTCAACATTACTTGGGGAGTTAATAGCTCCCAACTTGCAATCATCTGTGAACTTTGTCAGCCAAAGTCCCTTTGTGTTGGCCTGGACTTCAGAGAAGTAGATACCAAACAGGAGAGGACTCGGGACCAAACCCTGTGGGTCTCCACTTGTGACTGGTCAGCAGTCTGACTTGGAGTCAGCTACTTTCACACCGTGGGTTCTATCTGTGAGCCGGTTTGCAACCCATCTAGTGATATAGGGGTTGATGCCTAGCTTAGTGAGTTTTTCTATGATTCTTGAGTGGGGTATGGTAGAAGTGACCTCTCTTATAGGCCATGAGCAAAGAGGAGAACTTTGTCAGCCAAAGTCCCTTTGTGTTGGCCTGGACTTCAGAGAAGTAGATACCAAACAGGAGAAGACTCGGGACCGAACTCTGTGGGTCAGCAGTCTGACTTGGAGTCAGCTACTTTCACACCGTGGGTTCTATCTGTGAGCCGGTTTGCAACCCATCTAGTGATATAGGGGTTGATGCCTAGCTTAGTGAGTTTTTCTATGATTCTTGAGTGGGGTATGGTAGAAGTGACCTCTCTTATAGGCCATGAGCAGAGAGGAGAAGGCTTTCTTCCATGATGAGTCTGAATTGTAGTTTTCCTAGCAGAAGGGTATTTCTTTTGGGGTATGTGTGGCCAGCTGTTTTTTATTGAGTAGAGTAGTGACATTTTCTTGTTGGTGACATAGTTATGAACCTGCCTATGTTATTAGATGTACCTGTAGCATAGGTAAAGGGATTTTTTTTTGGTGCAGTCGCTGTTATAGGTAGTCCATATCCTCGATGGGAATGGAGATTCCCTTTACTTATGCTTCTCGAACTGTTAGATGCCAAAGGAGAAACAAACTGTTGAAAACGTTCTTCGGATAACCAAAGAGTCTGCAAGCCAAGTAATCCTTAACGCTGTTTTATTAGTAAAATAAGTTGGCGTTTTCGCCACTCTGTTAGAGAAGCTTCATCAGAGAAAAACAAATGTTCAAAAAGGCGCCAAAACTTTCTGAACTTTTAAATACATACACGTAAATTATTACATACTACATCACTTCCTGGAAAACGTAAAAAGTAATAAATTACAATAAAGCCAAGAATAACCTTAACAAGCAAATTCCTCTATAAATAATTATGTACAATACATTTATGTATGCAATATTAAAACATAAAAGTACCAAAAGTGATAGAAAATCCCAAAACACTTATAAAGTGATAAGGACTAAATAAAAACAACTTTAAAGATGTAACTACCCCCTCTTTATGAATTAAAATGGTAAATATGTTCATAAAAACAGTCCATATGGCAGTATGTTACACATTATTTTATACCATGAAGGACAAAAAAGGGGCCCTAAAACTTCTCATTAGAAGTTGTTGAAAACCCTCAAATTGTTTTAGTATAAGAAGAATGACCATTTTCAAATATTATATAAATGGTGTATGAAATGTTTTATAAAACAATGAATCAATTTAGCGCCTAAGGTAGTCTTTGTGTTTCAATACTGGGGCAATGTTACAACTCTCGTTTAACCCTGGGGGATTGAAGGCATCTAATCTAAGTTGCCATTCAAGCTCCCGATTCTCCAATAAGAGAGATGTGGGGCCACCCCAAATTGAGGGTGGCATATGGTCAATACCCATAAATTGAAAACTGTGTCCTGGGTTTTTTTATTATATGCTTAGCCAGTGCATTGTCGCTTTTACAATTTTTTATTGCATAACAGTGTTGGTAAACACGCTCTCTAAGTTTTCTGTCGGTTTTACCGACGTAAAAACCTGAGCAGCAAACACAGAAAGCAATGTAAATGACTGACTTAGTTTCACAGTTGATTTTGAATTTGATATCATATTTTAAATCCCTTATGCAAAATGTATTACCGGTGCGAATGACTTTGCACCAGTTGCATAACCCACAGGCAAAGGAACCTTTTAGTCTATTAAGAGGGTTAGACACTGAATCCCTTTGTAGTAGTTCTTTGATGTTAATTCCTCTTTTGTAGACTATCCGGGGTTTTGTCCCCAGTTTCTCTACAAGAAGAGGGTTGGTGGAAATAAAATACCAGTTTTTTTCAATAATTTCGAAAATTTGTTTAGAATTGTTATTATAGGTAGTAATGAAACTCAAAGACATAGGGACCAGTTTGTCATTTGTATCCATGTTGGAATTATCAAAAACACTCATATTGATCATATCTTCACTTGTATTAAGTAGGGCCAAAGCTTCTTGATGGAACGATGGTTTATAAAACCCATTGCTTCTCTTGTGTTCTACCTCTTCTATTAGTTCATCTACTAAAACCTGAGGGTATCCCCTGTTGATAAACATATCTTTTAAAAATGAACACTCCGTTAGAAAATCAGTTAGCTTACTACACATTTTTACTGCTCTAACTAATTGTCTTTTGACAATTGCCCTCTTTTGTTTAAAAGGGTGAGAGCTAGAGTAGTGTAGGAAGGAATTGACATATGCTTCCTTTCTGAAAATTTTAGACTGGAATTTAGAATTAAATCTATCCTTAACTAATTTCACATCTAAATAGTCAATCCCTTCACTCGAAAAATGGTGTGTAAACTTGAGAAAAGTTGTAGTGTGATTAATATAGTCTACAAATGATTGCGCCAACTGTGCATCACCCTTAAAAAGGATAAAAACATTGTCTAAAAAACGAGTGTAGTAACAAATATGTTGCATCCAGTCAGGGTTATCCAAAATGTAATGTTCCTCCCAATACGCCATGACCATGTTCGCCACACTGGCACCACAGGGGGAGCCCATGGCTACCCCCTGTTTTTGGATGTAATATTCTTTCTCAAACAGAAAGAAATTAGAAGTAAGTACAATATCTAGGAGCTCTGTGATGTTGTCTATTTCTATTTTAGGTGCTTTTAACTCACCTAAAAGTAAACCAACCCATTCCGTTGCTTCCTGATGAGGAATGGAGGTATACAAATCGACAACATCTATGGTCAGAAAATTATATACATATATATATATATATATATATATATACATATATATACATATATATATATATATATATATTATGCTTCTCGAACTGTGGCAGAAAGAAAGCGCGAAATCTTATTGCACTAGAAGAAAATTTTGTTAACTTATAATTTTGTAACTCGATTATGGTGTTGCAGGTTCAGTAAGGGATCCAGCCACATTTCAAGATATCTTTAGGGTGTGACTGTTTCTAAGCTGTCTTTTAGACTTTATTTATATGAAATGATACATTTGGTGGAGTGTTTTGACATTTTTCTGGTGTGCTGAACAGCATACTTTTTTTTTTTAATTTCAAGATATAGGTTGTTTTCAAGTCAGTCACTGAAGATGAAGAGGCCCTGCTAAAGTTGATTAACAGTAGTGGGGGAAGGGTCTAATCTCATAATAGCCATATCATACACATAATAGATGATAGGAAGGGAGTTGATGTCTATAGGGAGTTTGTTGAACAGTGGATGGGGAATCGGAAATTACCCTTGGTCTGGTACCTATGTCTGGCCTATCTGTTTTGTTGGGTGATTAAGTATCCTCTGGGATAATGATCTGTTTAGCAGAATGGAATGGTGTGATAGTAGCTATTGTGCCTGGATAGCATAATATTAATTGCATACAGCAGGCATTGCAGGCAAATTGAAGAACTGTACCCCAAAACTGAAACAAAAAAAGATATGTTTTTCAGTTTATCTTGGACTTTTCTGCATTACTAATGTCTTTGTATCAAAGTAACTGGTTATTATTGTTTTTTAATTTGTTATACCCCAAAATGGCCTGAAAGGGGGCCACCATGGGTAGCATGATTTTGTTTTACAATCAATGCCTTCACCTTTCTGATGTCATTTAGTGGGGCTGAGAGAAATCACTATGATGAGAGGATTGTTTACTGTGGTCAGCAATTTACAACAATAATTTAGTTTGAATATTTAATTACTTTGCTTCCTTTGACTTTCATTTAGCCCCCATCTCTAATAACAGCAATTTAAGGAATGTTTGAATGGCAGACTTGAAAATGTAGCTGAGTTCATTGTTTTTTCAAAGTAAACACAGTAGTTCATTGTTGAAGTATGAGAAATCTGACCCCTGTGATTAATAGTTGTTACCTGGGATGAGATGGTTTGTGTTGCATTCACAGTTCTTAATGTTGTAGCTAGAATTAGAAACTTTGTTAATCTCCCTTCTCTAATTGATTTGTCTCAACAAAACACTGTATGGAATGCAGAAATATAACAGATCACCAAAAGAAACTTTCAGTTTTACAGAAAATACAGTGTAGAAAATGCAGAATCAAATACTGATAGAAATTAAGAGGAACAAGATGAAAATATTTTCATTCTGTGCGGCACTCAGAATTTGATTAAATAGAAAGACTACTACTATATAATACTGAAAAGTACATTAAGTACAAAATGTTTTCTTGTTTGCACTTGAAAACTAATCTTGAAATCCTTGCTTTTGTTTATATTCCAAGCTACTCTATTTACCTGAGGGGTGATGGTTGCAATCTGTGACAGATAAGACACATTAAATGCCATTGTTTCTTAATGGCTTTGTAGTTGGAATAAGTGACCTAAACTAATTACTATGTCCCTCTTAGTAGTTTTCATGATGTAAGAGCTGATGAGACAAATGCAGGAAAGAAAGGCAAACCGAAATATGTTTAGACATAAAGTAAATGGTTATTAAATGATTCTTTTTGTGTGTTTGACATCTTTAGTGGTGGATTCAAGGAAGGAAAATCACTTTAGGGAAAGAAAAACTTAATGTTTGGGTGGATTTCTCCTTTAGAAAATGTTGTGGCAATAGAAAGGTGATCGGGGTAGCTGGACTGATTAAAGACTAAATTAATAGTGTCATTCCTAGGTGCAGGCATGTCCGTGCAATTTCAGTTGTATCTAAGAAGAGTGCATTTTTATAATCCGTACCAGACTGATTTGTTTGAATGACAGCAAGGGTTTAGATGCTTTACAGAGCCCATAGAGTGCATAGGCTCCTGCCTGTCATTTACCTGTATACTTTTCAAAAGCATGAAAACTATTAATTGTATTTGTCTTATGAACTGGTATAAAGCCTTTTGTATGTTGAAGATGGTGCTGGTTATCCATAAAAGTTAGTTATTAAATTGTAGGCTGCTTGCCTCAGTATTTGCTTTATTTTATTGCTAAAGCTCCATAAAAATTGATAAGATAAAATTGCTGGCTTGTGCTGAATCCTCCTGTAAAGCAAAGTGAATATGCTTACTGACAACAGCTGGAAAGTTGTTGGACCGTACTTTTGTCTATATCAGGTAAATTTTATTTTATCTTCCATTTAAAGAGAGCATACGTCAAGCTGAACAAATCTTAATTCTGCCTTTTGTGTTGTTTTTCTTTGTGCATCTTAACATACTTTATTGCACCAATAGTAACTGCCACCACATTCTTAATTTGCAAAAATAGCCAGTGGTGAGTGTTGGAGATACAACCAGTCAGGCTGCGAGTCATGAGTACAAGTACATTTTCAAGCTATGCAACTTCACTCGTTTTAGTTACATTTATTGATTTATGTTTTTTTTTTTTTTTTTACTTTTTATTAGCTGTTTTATTTCATTTTAAGAAATGTTTTGCATAGGAATAGAAAAAAACGTTTATGTTACTTCATTGTTTGTATTTGCAGTGTTGCCCAGAGTATGATGACCTGCAAAGTTACATGGCGAACTGAACCATTGTTAGACACAGGGTGCTCTGTTGTGGTAGTCCAGGATTTGCTGAAGAGTTGCACAAATCCTTACTGTTTATCTTACGTTGAAATCTGCAGGAGAAGTCTTACTTTTTCTGTTTGAAGATAAATGCTGAATTGCCTACAGAGTTGCATCCAGAGAATCACCAGGCAACTTCCAGAATGCCCTCCCCATCTGAGATGGTGAATGTATAAGGCGGCCATACCTTTTCAGTGCCACTAGTTGTTCTAAATAGTTTGCCCAGCAGTTTAAAAAATGCTTTATGGAGGGACTAATGTGAGGGTTCCTAAAAACTAAAGCATAAAAAGCATATACCTTGGCATACTTAGTGTATGCCTATATATGCTGTTGCGGAGACCTGGTATCCAATGTCTTAAAAGTAGCAGAAAACAAATGCCAAACAGTATCCGGTGTTCAAATTTTTGAATGCATCTTTAATATACAGTTACATTGTTTCATGAAAACCCTTGCAGTAGTTACTCAGACATCTATTGCAGGTACTGTCTGTTTGCTGAAATGAGTTTGATGATTTACAAATGGGCAAACGGCTGCTTTCTACTCTTGGAATTATGTAGTCTGTCTGATTTTTCAAGGTAACATTTGATGACGTTCGCCTGTAGTGACCTGAGTGTCTGGTACTCCATGTGCCTAGGCATGAGCAGTTATATTCATTCTAAAACGAAATGTATCCTAGTTTAGTTAATACATTTTGAAAGTCAAAGCATGAGTGGTTAGTAAGTGGTGTGCTGAGAATAATCATGTAACAGCTAAATGAGATGCAGAAGGGCAGTCGGGCAATACTTAGCATGCCACAACACAAGTTATGCTTTTTAAGCTGTATTTAGTTAAGGTGGGACCAGCTGTGTGATCCAAGATGTGTTTGTGAAGTCAGGACTGCTTTCTTGATCTGCAAAGAGGAGTACAGAAAGCTTGGAATAAATTACTGCTCACTGTAACATTAAGTAAAACAACGTTGATAATCGTGGATTAATAACAAGTATTGTAAAGGGTAATAGCTGTTGAGAATTGTATAAGTCAGTTGGTTACAAACTTCAGACCAGAAAGCTCTGAACTTTTGAGAAAGAGCAGCTCTTTCTGATTGGATATAGTTATCATAACAGTTAAATGAGCAAACAATTACCTTGATAAAGTAGACTTTGGTTTGATAGGATGGCCCATCATCTTTGGTGTTGCCCATTGAGGTTGGCTCATATGAGCAGGTAATGAGAAGGCATGATACTGGTAAATGTACATTGTTCTGACAGGCCTAGCTCAATGCATAAAACATATGGGAAACTTGGTGGGATAACATTTATTTAACTTTAACTGGGTTAGTCCTGCTAGGCTAGTTCATAGGTAGGTACTAGGCTATCGGCCCAAGGGCCTACATAAGCCTAGCCAACAAGGTTCTCTGGCTTATGCAACCCAATAAAGTTATTTTCCTGTGCCACTGTCGAGCAGAGACACAGAAGTGATCCCCGGGGTGTATTTCCTATTTCCCATCCACTCATCAAGATTTTTCTTGGAGTGCTAATGAAGAACTTTGCTTGACATAGATGGGTAGCCTGTTCCAGAGTATGGGAAGTCTCTGGGACAGGAATCTATTCCTCCAGCATGTCCTGTTTATTGTGGTGACAAGGTTTAGGTCCCTAGAGCATGTAGCTCGGAGGGATTGGGATTTCTTTAGGTGTAACATGTCCAACAGCTCTGGGTTTGACACAGCTTTATATGTTAGGCAGAGATCACCTCAGAGTAGGTGATATGCTACGGAGTAAAGCTGGAGTTTTTTGAGACGGTCAGTGTAGAGCATTTGTTTGAGGCCAGTAATCCTCTTTGTGAGGTACTTCTGTGGACTTTCTAGCTGCTTCAGATATCTTGTGAGGTACTTTCCAAAAGGGGCGTTGTACTCTATAATGGGTCTAATGAGTGTCGAGTAGAGAGGAACAATGACCTATTTTTTTCCTGGATGAGAACCCTTTGATGATGAGGTGTGCCACGTAGAAGGACTTCCTGACTACTGTGGCGATGTGACTATCAAAGGAGAGACTACTGTCCACCTGGGTCCCAAGGTCTCTTATCACACATTCGGTGTTAAGTAGATTGCTGCCTATGTGGTAGTTCATGGGTAGAGAGTTTTTACCAAAGGGGATGACACTGCACTTTTTGGCATTTAGCTTGAGGCCATGGCTCTGACACCAGGCATCTGTCTCGGTGAGGCCCTTCTGTAGGATGTCCACATCATTTGAGGGCTTGACTATGGCTCCTAGTTTGCAGTCATCTGCAAACTTCGTTAGCCAGAGGCCTTGTGTGTTAGCCTGTACTTCAGAGAAGTAGATACCAAACATGACAGGTCCCAGGACGGAACCCTGTGGTACTCCACTTGTCACTGCTTTGAGGTCAGATTTGGAGTCTGCAACTTTTACAGTGTGGGTTCTGTCAGTGAGCCAGTTGGCAACCCATCTTGTGACGTCGGGATTTATACCTAGTTTAGTGAGTTTAGCTATAATTCCAGAATGGGGGATGGTATTGAAAGCCTTGGCAAGGTCAAGATAGGCTGTGTGAACCACCTTACCTTCATCTACGGCTTTGGTGACTGCCTCAAAGAAGTCGATCAGGTTCAGAAGGCATGATCTGCCTTTCACAAATCCGAACTGGGTGGGATCCAGAGTTTGGAGGTTACCAATGTCTTTGTTAATGAATTCCATGATGATATGTTCCATGGCCTTGCAAACCAGGCTCATCAGGCTAATAGGTTGATAGTTCCCAGGATCAGTGGTGGCTTCCCCTTTGTGGAGTTGGATAACTGTTGCTGTGCGCCATTCAGTGGGCACAAAGCCTGATGCGAGGCTATTATTGAACATGGTGCTTAAGTGGGGAGCCAGTTCATTCTGAAGTTCGTGTAAAACGCAGCCTGAGATGTTGTCTGGTCCCATGGATGCTGTGTTTTTGGCTTTAGAGAGTGCAGCTTTTACCTGCATAGTTGTAATTACAGGGACCACGAATACCTGAGGTACAATTTCTACTAGTAGGGAAAATTTAGTCAGGATGTCAGTAAGCTTTCTATACTATTTTCATGGGATCTTTTACATCATCCTAATCTACCCGTTAATCAAACAGATGGGGACCTCTGTTTAACATTGAATCCAAAGGGTGACACATTCAGGAGTGTAGCATCCCCTAATGATGCACTGCAGTGTCAGTGGTCTGGTCACCAAGAGTGGGGAAATGAAGCTTTTTTTTAATCCTTTTCTTCCCTGCAACTGAACATCAGCTGCTATCCTCTGCTGTCCACATTTACTGGGTATATTCGATCCACCTTAACTTTACCGTAGGCTGAATCCAACCCACATCTGGTGCAGCATCATAGATATGCCAGTGATTGAGCCCTACCTTCCACACCCTGCAGCAGCAGCAGCAACCTTTCAAGCTCTACATTGTCTGCCTTTGGGAGGTGCATGCACACTTTTCTGCGGGTGTAATCTTCCAACCAAGTGGTATACAGCTTGCAGTATGGAGTGCTCCAGGCTGTTAATGCCGCTGTTGCAGTAAGCCTATGCTGTTTCTCTCTATGCAGGATGGAGAAGCTGATGTCAGGCATGCACTCCTATCCTACTCTATGCCCCTCTGGAGCTTATACTGCTAGTTGTACATGGATAGTTTGGGGCACAGTAAGGGTGTTGTCCATCTGTGCCATAGGACGTGATCAGGCATAGGAAGCATTGACATCTGCAGGTAGTTGAGCACGTTAGCTGTGGAAATGAGAAGCAGCTTCACATGTTAAGAAATACCATGTTGTCGTTGATAAGGAAAAGCAGTAGGAGTTATACTGGAAGACTTGCAAAATCCTGTAACTTAGCAGTTTCATTGAAAAGAGTGGTTATGTGTACCACAACATCTGCACAGAGTAAAGTGAGGTAGTGAGGGAGAAAAGCAAAACATCTACACTGTCTTAACAGACACTGGAAGAAGTCAGTGATCAGACCACTGTCTTTATAAATAAATACATTACAAAGCACCTAAAATGATTTAATATTGACTGTCTTATTAATCGATTACAAAATATGTTAGGCAAGAAAGAATGAGTCAGTGTAGCTGCCTCCCTTTACCTCTTTTTAGGATGTAACTGACTGAGAACCAGAATAATGCTGAAGGATTGATACTAAGTAGTGCAAGATCAATATATGAAATTCAAGATTTGTTTTCAGTTTCTCGCTGCAGTTTTCTTGAGTGAATGTTAATGTCTTAACTATAGGGGAAATGTGGCAAATAAATGCAGTGTATAGATAAACATTAGACACAGCAAAGAGTAGTACTGACAAACAATGGTTGTTTTCCAAATAATTGGAAGTAAGGATGGAGTAGTTTGGTGAAAGAACAATTCAGTTTAAAGGTTAAATAAACAAGTACCAGGAAAAAACTGCAGAAAAGCATCAACATGTTCTTTACAAGTTACTGAAGAGCAGGGTAAAGGGTAGGAGGACGTGTAGCTTTGTCAAAAGAGCATTGGAGACAGAGAGGGAACAGAGAATGCAATGTGACATACACCACTGCAAAACGTGTTTAGTTTATGAGTCACGGCAAGTCAAATGAAATGTGCTTGTCAGAGATAGTCTATATATGCTGAAAGATTAGCACATTATTCTGTTTCTGTGCTAAATATCTAAATGTGCTGTTTTTTTGTGTGTGGTGGCACAGAATGTATGCAGTTTAAGTGCTGTTTTCTTCCATTTCTGGGGTTGACAAAGTCTGATTATTTCTAGATTGGGAAGATTAATATGTCATTCTATGTATTACGTTTTTCTTTCTTGTTCATTTACTGTATTATGTGATCTTGTTTCTAGAGCTTTCAAATGGCACATGGCAGCTTCTGCAGTATAAATCTGAGGCTTAATAGCGGTCCAGATAAATGAATTGCTTAATTGGTTGAATAGTTCTTTTACTACACAACCGGGCTCAGTGACGTTCCTTTGTTAGGAATCTGTGTAAGAGAGGTTGGGCAGACCAGGCTTCACTTTTCTTCAGAGAAGTCGGATCTCTCCCTCATTACTTTTCCAACTTGTGGTAGGTATGCTGTGCTTAAGGAAGTGTTAATTAGTCAGTGGTCCTGCCAGGGTTTTGTCCAGTCTGTGTGGTTTTAGGGTGAGTAAAGTCTGTGTTGTGTACATTGTCCCTGTAAGTACACTGTTCTGCTCTGTTCTGTGCTGTCAGTAATCCATAGACCTGATCCCGTAGTCACTAAAAAGAACCTTCTTTGGTTTCACTATTCATGAAGAAAGCACACTTTCACCAAATGCTATTTTGTTGTTTCCCTCTCTATAAGAACAGCCATCTATGTTTTAATTAATAATAGGTTATCCTTGCTGCTGTTTGTACTTAACTGAAGAAAAAGAATAAAAATGTTTTCATTGTTCTGAATGCCCTTTTGCCATCATCATTTCCCTTGAAGTCCTTGAAGTCCTGTCTGGTTCTACCATTTTGATGGTCACTATGCTTTCTGTGTATGTATTGTCATGGCTTGTACCATCTCTGTCTTTTATTCCTTGGGCAGTATATTTTGCTTTGATTCCATTACGTTCTTAAATTCTTGAATAACCTAAGACTTTCATGGCTTCCTGTATATTTCGTTCTAGTATGTGTCCAGGCAGTTTCTAAAAGTTTCCTTTTGTGGTTTCCTTTTTCTGGCACAGTAAGTATTAAGACTAGTTGAATTTACTTCACATAGTCTACTGGAAGTTCTATATCTCTGCTAGTTCATTGCCTTGCTCACTAAAGAAATCTTTGAAAGTAGTGCATGTTTATTTAATTTCACATGAAACCTAAATCGGTCGCAAGTTTTTGCTATACATGAGAAACCTTAGTACATCATGTTTGCATTGAAGGTCTTTACTGTGTTACCCTTCTTCAGCCCTTGAGTTGATCTGAGTTAATGAATTGCTCTGTCTGTTTTCTGGTGCTGTAAGCTACTACCACACTTGCCAACCTCCCACTGAAGTCGACAAAATGGTTTCAAAGTTCATTTTATCTGTCATGACCCCACCCACCACCACCACCACCACCATTATTCCCTTTCTGTTTTCTTGTATAGATCTCCATGCCTTCCTCTTTATATTTTCTTTTTGTATATTTTTTCACTGAAATTATGGACAAGTTTGTACTATAGTAACCAAGTACCACAGCAAGTAACTACCACAGACAAGGGTGCCGTCCTTCTGACACCTCATAACGATCCTTTGACAGCTGTGACTTAGTATTCCTGATAACTGTAAAGGCATTAGGATGACCTTGCCATAGTAAAATTGAAGGAGATACCATTTATTTTTGCACTCTTGGAAGCACTGCATCCTGTATCTCTGCTTTTCCCCTTCCAGTCTCCTTTTATTTGTTCTTGTACTCCCTTCCTAAGTAAGTAAAGGCTTAAATATGGCAGGTTCTCTGTTTATCATCTCCCATTTACATATTTCCCCAGCAGTTTAAATGCTTTTGTATGTTTGTGTTCCGTACTTGTCTGACATGTAAAAGTCAGATTGTTGTCTGTCTGCAGTAGTCCCGGCATTCCTGTTTTGCTTCTGACCCAAACAGGCCATAGTGTGTTGTATAAAATCATGTCCCCAGGAAAGCTAAACACTTTCCTTTCTGTGTTTGTAAATACACAAGGTACTCAGATTTCCTTTTGGAAAAGGCCAAAAATGATATATGCCCATGTACATTATTTGCATTTGTGAACATCATTCTGTTTGTATATCTAGCCCTATTGCAACTCTTCTTTTGAGTCCCTGTCCCTCTCTTCCTTGGTTTCCAGTGTCCTACTCATTGGCATTATCTTTACATGTCAGTCTCCAGCCAGTTGTTTCCTGCCCCTTCCCCACTCACCACCAACCATGAGCGGCCCCCTGCCCCACTCACCACCAACCATTAGCGACATTGTTCCATGGTTTGTCTTAGCCGTACTGTTGCCTTTCCCATCGTGACAGCTGGATGTTTCAGCACCCCAAGACCTGTTCTTAACTTTCTTCCTTTTCTGAGACTAGAATGTCTTGATGGTGACTTTCTCCATTGCTATAACAGTGATGTTCCTTACTTCCAGACCTCCGTTTTTGTTGAACTACTCTCTTTACATCCACCTAACCATGTTCTTAGCCTATGTCTTTGTGTTAACTTTTGTATATGTCGTTGTATTGAGTGTAATTCAGATTGTTGCTTGGGAGCCAAGAGTAGTAAAAGTTATCCCCATGTCTTTTAATGCTGAACTTGGACACACTTTAGTGTAAGTGTTGAGGAGACCAAGAGTGAATAACGTATATATTTCCAGGAGTTGTTCTATGCATTTACAGTAGTCATATTTTGTTTTTGGAAAAAATTTGCTTTCAGTGCTGTTTGGAGTGGATGAAGTTTTTTTTTTCAGCTATGGGTAGAGGAGAGGCACATTAGCATAGAATAATGTTAATATTGTTGCATAAAACATCTGTGCGGGGGCTGGCTGGGTGCCTTTAAAATGTTGTGCAAATGCCAAATGACATAAGACATGTATATTGATCTTGTTTCTTTACTCTGACATTTTCAGTTATGTGATATGAAGTCTCAATGCTTTAATGTTGTATACCTTTTTTAATGCTACTGAAAATGTTTTATTTAATACAGTTTTATGATGTGCGAGATAAAAGGTTTCAGCTTATGATTACTAGTTCATGTTGTGCATTTACTTACAACCTTTTATAAACTTGTGACTGGCAAAGTCATTGCTGGCATAGAAGCGATTGCACAACACAGCCGTTCTTCACACGGTGAGATCCTCTCTGTGTTCTATTTATTCAGTAACATTTTTCCCGTTGTTTACAGGTTTTCCCATGTCATGTGTGTGTTTATGTCCATGTTGTTCTGTTTCTTAGAACATCCTGAAGTACAAAAAATATACAATTTAGAGGAAAGGTCATGACGCAGTGTAAAATGTAATACTTAAACAGATACTTAATATAGTATGTATATTTTGTTTTGTTTACCCCATGTCGCCTATTGTCAGAGGAGACCAGAGGTAGGGTATTCATATTGATTGGTATGCAGATATCCTTGTGTCATACGCTGGATATTTGCCACTTCTCATTTCTCCTTCAATATCCTATGAGGTACATGGTCTCCAACCAGGTCATGTAGGCTGTGATGAAAAGCTGACTGACATATGACTTGCTTTTTTGCCATTAGGCCAAAAAATAACATGCAAATAATAGCTGAAGTATTCCTTATTAGCTAATTATGTTAAATGTTGGCAGTATCTTTACAGAAATGTTTGCAATTTTGTTAGCCAACATTGTGGTAGTATTTGGTTTAATTATACTAACACAAGCAACTACAGTAGCATTATTCATTTTTCAGGTTGAATTTTGAATTTAGAAAGGAAGACTTTTGATTTATAATGTACTGACATCCCATCTGGTTCCCTGCCTTGTGTCTATTTTTGCCAGGATAAATTGTGGCTCCTGATATGATTCTAGGTATGATAAAGCAATCAGTGGAGAATGAATGAATGAGTAACGTCCATATACTATGTTACTTGCCCCGATATTGTGACCTCAAAAGCATATTTTAGTGTTTGAGATGAGGGGGGCACCATTATTTCACTCATGATGATTACGGTTTTTTTTTATGTTGTGGCTTCTTTTTACAATCCAAGAAACATTTGTTTCTCCAGGCTCAGGAGCATCATTGCTTTTCTCCATTCAGTTATACAACTGCTTCTTTATCTGGTCATAAGAAAAACATCATTCTCACTTTGTCCTTCTTTCAACTGATTTCAAAAAAAAGAAATCTGATATTAGTCTTTGTAACAAATCTGGGCTACTCCTATCAACACTTGGTGCCCTCTACACATTTTACCATGCAGTATTCTGTAGCAGAGAGTCTTAGCACTCCTAGGGATTTTTCCCAGAGCTCCTTGTTAGAAATGGGCATTTTTTTCCAGTCATAATTCTTAGAGTTTGTGGACAACCCTGCTGAAATCGTCAGATTTACAACCATCATTATAGAAGATCTTTGGCTGGTGACTTCCCCTGTGTCTAACCTCATCTATCCCCCAAGGCCTAGTGTTGCCCCCCCATCAGGCATTCTCTAGAGTTTTTCTTCAACTATGATCTTCTGGTGGCTTCTTTAGTGCCATGGATTCTGTCTAGGACTTTTGGCATGTTTTTTGGGTGTTTCCCTGTTTGCCCTAGTGCAGTTGGAGTGGGCACTATTCTTCATCGTTAGTCTTCAGCCTACATTAGAAGGATGGACACTGTTAAAACTGATGCTAGTCCACTCACGTCTTCCAGACGCAAGTCCTAGGCACCCCAATATTCTTGTCTTCATGTCAGTATACTGGAAATGAGAGCTGTTTTGTTTTCCTTACAGGAATTAAGTACTTCCCAGGTGTTTTTATATTACCAGTCTGGTGCCTCAACAAACATGGTGAAATATATTCTTGCCCATTGTATTGCAAGGTCATGAAAGTGTGACAGTCAGCCATTCAATCAGATCATGTTTTGGTGGTGATTTATCACAGGGTGGACTTCTTGCTAGCCATCTAGTTAAGTCATTGTCTTCTAATTCCAAGGCTGATGTAATTGTAATTGCTGTCTACTGACTGAGACAGACTTGGTTTCGTATTTATTTGTATCTGCTTCAGGCACCACTGAAACCCCTTCCTTCCAAGCCGCTTTCATTATGGAAGACTCACTAGGACTTTCCTATTTTAATTTCTCCAAGTCTCTTGGGTTTCTGATACTATGACAGGAATGGACCCCATTCCTAAGTCAAAGTATGATTGAAGTTCATGAAATTAGTATTGTTTCAGTCTTTGATGTCAGCCAGAAGTGCTCTTTGCAGCACCCACAATGTGCCCAGTTAATGACTCCTCCTACAATTCAAATGGAGGTACACGTATCGGTAACATATCTAAGTACGATTGTAGGTTCTTTTCTATAAGACTTGTTGCTCCTGCTACTACTGGAACTATCTGTGTATCACTCTCCCACATTGCTCTCGTTTCTGCCTGCAAATCCTGGTATTTTATGATTTTGCGTGTCTCTGTACGCAAGACACTGTAATCACAGGGTGTAGCAATTTCAGTGATCAATGCTACTTTTGTCATCTTTTCATGGACCACAATGTCTGGTTTTCTCGCATCTGTCTTTTGAACTATTGGTAATGAGCGAGCCAGTTGTGTTGTAGACTTCATCATTTTCTGTGATGCTTTGTGGCTCATGTTTCCAGTGTTTTTCAGCTACTTCATTGTTTTAACACAACCCCAGTGCAACAGTCTTGTCACATTATTATGCCTTTCAGTCTACAGTCCTTCTGCCATTAGTATGTCACAACCAGCAACAAGGTGTGCAACTCTTTCCAATTCTGTTTTACAAAACCTACATTTGTCTGTTTCTCTCACATGTTCAATGGACTTTGTAAATCAATGTGCACATAGTCCACTGTCTTGGGCTGCCAGTGCTAACCTTTCGTCTTTAGTTTGAATTCGCCTCTCCTTAACCATTTCTTCATTTGATTCTGATCAACATGAGGTTGTTCCAGGAGTCTTCTATACTTACAGCTATATTTTGGCATTTTCCACATTTCTTGCCTTCTCCTTCATCTTATATTCTTTTTTTCTTTTTTTTTTTTTGCATATTCACTTGCTGCCTGATTTTATCTACTTCTGGTTTGATTTCCATTCCCGATTGACGCTGATATGCTTCTGCTAGATGAAGCAGGGAAGTAATCTTTGATTTATTCTCCTCATGTTTCAAAACTTTCACTATGTTTGCTTCTCCATATTTCCTCCTCAGATGTCTCCTGCTCCTTTTTTCTCCTTACTTTAGAGACTAGTATTTCCATCATATTGTGATATAACCTGTGTTAGACTTTCTACACTGAATCCTTCACTTCACAAATATTCCATAACTTCAGCTTCTATTTTTTTTTAACTTCTACTTGACTAATCTTCTGTTCTACATCCTCTCTTTGTGACCTTTGGAAAGTGGAACAATAAAAAACATATCTGGATGCCCTTGCCTGTATTTCTCTTTGAATATCTTTGGGCTGCCTTTTTGTGTTGATTAATTTGGCTTTCTCCTTTGCATAAGTATTGCATCATAGCAGATCTCTCTTTCTTTCCCATGTCCATATTTATTTTTTATACCCTTCAAAGTCTCTAAATTTTCTTTAAATTTTCGCACTTCCTCAGCCGCTTCTTTTTCCACATGGCACAAGGTTTCTTGTTCTGTATAGTGGTTTTTCATATATCTGTTGTATTAATGAACACAATTTTTTATTTGAAGCTTCTAACAGTTTTTCTTGTGAAAATATTTTTCTTTCCTTTCATTTCTCTTAATCATTTTGTATATCTTGTGCCTGGAAATTCTGGACTTTTTACATAGTAGTAACAATAGGTAATTTCTTTCTTATTCTCAGTAGTCCACTCTGTCATCTTTATGGCTCTTTTTTGACCTATCAGTTTTTGTGATTTTTGTGAAGTGTTACTTCCTTCTGCAAGGGGGGGGGGTGCACCCTGTCCCTGGGACTGGCCTAGCCTCATTGTAGAAATATTTCCTTGTCTTGAGGATTCTATGGTGTCATTTTCTTCAGTCTTGGTACCAGTGTGCCTACCAGGATTGGGCACTGTTTTTTTGTCCTGAGACTTGTGCACTCAACTACCCTGTTTATTTTTTAACCTACTTCTCTCCATGATGTATGCTATATAAAGTACAGTCTATTTGTCAGTGTTGTCTTGGTGAGATTTTGTGAAAAACAGGGTCCACCTCATGAAGGTACTCACCAAGACCTGAGGATGAATTCAATTCCAGCTGTTACTTCTGTCCTTTTGCTAATACCCTGAAGCTAACCTCATGTCCTTTGAGATCTGAGATGCAGATCAGTCTGTCATCTTCTCTGCCCATAGGTCATCTTCTCAGAAAAATAAAGAACGGTGGACTAATTTTCTGCCTGAGCTACCAGTAAGGCCTCAGACCCTTTCTGTCTGTTTTTTTTTTTTGTGTGTGTGTGTGTGTGTGTGTGTGTGTGTGTGTGTGTGTGTGTGTGTGTGTGTGTGTGTGTGTGTGTTTGTTACCTATCAGAAATCATATTCATCTGAGGAGTTGTATTTAGCAGCTCTTTCTGTTTTTTATGTCAGGTGTGACTGTTTTTCCATGGCTTCTGTGAAGCTCTGCCTTCCTGTGAGGTACTTTCCAGCTTTGGTGCCAGTTAAGATACTGTCTCTCCATGGGATATTTGTTATGTTATAAAGGTGACCCTCTGCCTTTTCGTGGCAACAGAGTAAGGAAAACTCCTGTCATTTTAATGTTTTTCTTTGTGACTATTGCTTCAACTAGAAAATTTTCTGTCAAACCTGCACACCTTGTTTCTCTGCTAGGACTAATTTATCTTGTGTATCCAAGGTGAATATTTAAGCAAATGTTGACAAAGTTCTTCCTCCTCTATACATCACGGGGAGCACATCATTCACTGCATGATTGTACATTCCACAGAAAATGCAGATACTGTATGGATAGAACTAGGCCTAGGAGGAAAGATTGCTAGCTCTTTATAGCCCTTACTAAAACATAGCTGAGCAGAAAGGTCATGAAACAGACAGTTTTTGGAGCTACAGTTATCAAAGTCATATTACCTTAGAGTGATTGCCAGGGGGACTGTCTAGGGACTCTTGTTTTAACTGTTACAAATAAAAAGGACCTCCTCGTTTCAGATGAAGTCATAGATAGTTACTGTTGTTACTGGGTTGGCAGTTCTATAAGAATAAGATTGATTTTTTTTTTTTTTTGCATCGTAGAAAGGTGAGGGAATATATATCTGGTAGCCTGGGAAAGTTTAACAATTTATTGCACATCTTTCTTGTGGTGAACTAACTATTACAGCATATAGCTGTCAACCCATGTCAACTCCCCAGATGCAAAAATAGTGAACCATAGTAATAACATCTGTTCGTGTGTGAAAATCTTCTAGATGAGCCTGATTCTCAGAGATGGCCATGAAGTAAAGTATGTGAGTGTCTGTGGTGCATATGATAGGGGTAGGGGGTGGGAATTCATATTTGGTTAGATTCCTGTTTTGTACCATTGCTTGCCTCCTTAGATGAAGCTCAAATTGCTGTCTACCTGCTGAGTTGTAATCGCCTAACTCGTTAAACATGGTTAAGCTTACCGGAGCACAAATTTTAGTAAGTATTTTTGCAAGACTTTTTGCTGTCCTTGCCATTAGACTGTAACCAGTGTTAAGGGAGATTAGACTGATGTAAATGGGCATCATGCTGTTAAACTGGTTACCATCTAGTGGTAACCTAGCTGTATTTGTTTCTGTTTTGTAGGTTCGTGTAGTATGTTGGTCATATTTTAGGAGGGGAGCAACCTCATCTCCCTGACAAATCTGTTTGCTAATTGAAGATGCATGGGTTATGTGGTAGCCTCAGCCTCGCATATTTTCTGACATTGGTATATGTTGTGGCTATGGATATTAACTTCCACTGATTTGTAGCAGTTGTACAAAGAATGGTTCCTAATATCTACAGTACAAGTAGCTATCACTAAAAACTAGGGTCTGGATGAAGCTCTGATTGCATCCCAAATGACCTGTGTTTGAATAATGGCACGGGTGATCGAGGGAGTGGAGCAGGGAGGATGGGAGTGAGTGGTCACTCTCAGCTTGTTCACCCTTGTGGGACAGAGGTGTTTCTAGTTCATTGCTTGGGTGACACCTAGACTGTGCAGTGGGTATAAAACCTGCAGACCTTGAGCCTACAAAAAGCATGCTGTCCTAGGGCTGGGGGCAGGGCATCTACCTGTGTGTGTGAAGGCGCACATGCCCTCCATGATCAACAGTGATGGGGGACACAAGTGAACCACTGTAGGATTAGGTGGTTTAGGGGAAAGAGCAGAGACCTCTGGGTCCATAAGACTGACCCTCTCCCTACTGCCCCACTCTAAGTTCTCCAGCGAATGAAAGTGTTGATAAGGTCACCCAGCCCAGGAGCAAAGGACTCTCACCTCTGCTGGAGAGTGACTGGCTCCCACTTCAAGAGAAGGGATCATTTGGCAAGGCTGAGGGTCAGCAAAAAGGAAAAAAAAAAAATCTTTGTGCAGTGGTGCAGTGGCTCTTGCTTGTTAACCTAGTCAAATTTCAAATTATGTTTAAACATGTAAACTGTAGCAAAAGCATGTTTCTCACTGAGGTGCTTCAAGGAAGCTACAAATAATTGGTGAAATATTCAACTGACTGTTCACATTTTAGAATGGCTGCCAGAATATTGAAGTAGTAATTTCAGGCAGATTATACAGTCGTAGGTGTAAGCACTAGAATATCAGTATTTCATCTAGTTAACGTGTGTTTGGTATGTACTTATTAAGCATGGGTGTGTTACATTACTCTGAATAACTGATTTTTGTGCATGTGGTTTTGTGAGTCTGTATGCTGTGCAGTATGAAGTAAGGGATATTTGTTTTGTAATTTTTTTCTTTCCTAATCTTATTTCAGTTTTATAATAATGCACATCTGTGCCTTCAAGTTCTAAATGGTTGTTTTATAGAGCAGAACAGAATTCACTGCTTGATATTATTTATAAGAATTACATTGTCTTGAGTAGAAGATGAGAGAGACTGACTGGACAAGGCCGATTTTCAAAGGTTGGCCCAAGGTGAAAGTTCAAGTTTAAATGTAAAAAGTAGCTACATCTGTAGTGTACAGAGCTGCGTGTTCATCACTGCAGTTTTTGGGAAGACTTTCATCAGACCTGCTGGATTTGCTGGGGAGAAATTAATTGAGATGGTGTGCAGTGATAATGTAGTAAGGAATCAAATAATACCATGGTCGCACTTTCACTGTACTAGGCAAAATGGACGTTTTTCAGGTTGATTGCTGAAAAAAAAACGACTAGATACAGATCCTTGGTTTTAGGGCGACTACTGATAAACTGACTTAACACAATGTCTGTGTTTCAGGATGACCTGAGAACACTACTCAGTTAAGTTGCTAGGAATCTCACAAATGGCAAATAGAAATTGAAGTAATCAAACCCAGCCTTACAGGATAAATCTTGGTAGTAGCTCATAGATGTAATCCTTTGTACTAAATGACAGGTCTCATCAAAAGAGGGTACCCCAAACATTGGAAATGTCTTAGTTGAAGTCTGAATCCCATATTTGTTGAAAGATATGGGCACAGAGAGAATGCATATAGAAGCTGTCATTGGATTTTTCTGAGGATTATACCATCTGATGACATAATTGAGTGATGCACAGGACATTTTTAAAGAAGCTTAAAGGCTATTTGGAGCTGAGACTGCTGAGTGATGTTAAGAGGGAGAGCGATCCAAAAGTGGAGAGACATGGGCAGTGATGAGGTTTTTTTTCCTACAAAAGATTTGCTTCTGTTGCAGGTACGTTCCCGTTTGTTTAACATGGTTTTGTAAGAACTAGTGAGAAGAATGGATCAAAGAGAAGAGTTGATGATCTGCTATTGTACAATGTGTTTTATAAGAAACATTGTGTAGTGGAAGCAAACAATAAGTAGTCATAAAGCAGGCGCTCCTGTCAAAAATTATCGCTATCAAAATCAAAAGTCAGGTTTTGGGTGCAGGGTTACTCTGCATTTTAAGTATTCACCAGCAATGATGCCTGATCAGTGTTATGGAGCTAAAGCCTCTAGCCAGTCTTCCGTTGACGTCTACTTTGCCATCTTTGGATTCAGTGTAAGTGAGTCCATCAGCATTCACCCTGACAACAGATGAGCAGATATCACTGCTCCCCTCTCTTCTCCTCCTTTTTATTTCAGAGATCAGATAGCTGGCTCTGGTTACTAGACCTGCTCTTGCTTGCCAACTGTCCAGTGCTGAGACTAAGACGTCTTAGCAAAGACAAGTGAGGTATGTTACAGTCTGCCTTTTGATATATTGAGCAATAAGTAATTAATCATAGAGGCATAGTTTTATTGCATTTAGTGCATTAAACTGTGCTGATTTTAATTTCCCCTAGAATGTCTGATAGGATAATTTTTTGCATCATCAATCACTGTATGCACAGTGGGACTGGTGTGGAATATTAAGTGTCATAGTGCTTAACTACTGTGATATTTATTCAGTTGTATCTCTTGTAATGCTGTTATTCTTCATGGATTACTGGAAGTTTGTTCATTCATTGATAGGTATCAGTTTTATCTAATTAGGATCATGGAGCTACAGAAACTCCTGGCATTCATTGGAGGTAGAAGACATAAAAGCTAATTC